>NC_041388.1:704584838-704605996 GCF_002162155.2 Triticum dicoccoides | reverse complement strand
GGAAGGGGCGGCGCGCGGCCGCAGCGAAGGGCAGGAGCGGCGGCGCAATGGCAGCGCGCGGCGGCGACGGCAGCCAGTACAGGGGGAGGAGCAGGGGAACGGGGCGGCGCTCACCGCGAGGTGGCATCGGCGACGAGGAAGAAGCTAGGCTCGGGGACGGCGGAGGCCTGCTCGGGGGTGAGGGCAGGGGCGCGCGGGCTCGGCGACGGCGACGGAGACGCGACGGCGAGGCACGGGCGACGGCAGGGGCGGCGGACGACGTCGGGGCAGCCTGGCGACGTCGATGAGCTCGGCGTCGTTGGGGCAACTGGGGAGGGAAATGGTGAAAATTTCCTAAGTGTTGCTTATATAGCTAAGGCATTGGTCACGGTTCGTGGCACAAACCGTGACCAATGCCCCCCTTTAGTCCCGGTTGGTGATACCAACCGGGACCAAAGGCCTCTTTTCAGCAGCCCAAAGGGCGGGAAGCAGCGGCCTTTGATCCCGGTTGGTGGCACCAACCGGGACTAAAGGGGTGCATTGATATGGTCCCCAGGATGACAATCTCGTCGACTAGATGAACTAGGACGTGCGTCATGATATTGAAGAAGGATGGTGGGAACACCAGCTCGAAACTGACAAGACATTGCGCCACATCACTCCATAGCCTTACTATGATTTCTGGATCGATCACCTTCTGAGAGATTGCATTGAGGAATGCACATAGCTTCACAATGGCTAATCGGACGTTTTCCGGTAGAAGCCCCCTCAATGCAACCGGAAGCAGTTGCGTCATAATCACGTGGCAGTCATGAGATTTTAGGTTCTGAAACTTTTTCTCTAGCATATTTATTATTCCCTTTATATTCGACGACAAGCCAGTCGTGACCTTCATACTGAGCAAGCATTCATAGAAGATTTCTTTCTCTTCTTTCGTAAGAGCGTAGCTGGCAGGACCTTTATACTGCTTCGGAGGCATGCCGTCTTTTTCGTGCAAACGTTGCAGGTCCTCCCGTGCCTCAGGTGTATCTTTTGTCTTCCCATACACGCCCAAGAAGCCTAGCAGGTTCACGCAAAGGTTCTTCGTCATGTGCATCACGTCGATTGAGGAGCAGACCTCTAGGTATTTCCAGTAGGGTAGGTCCCAAAATATAGATTTCTTCTTCCACATGGGTGCATGTCCCTCAGCGTCATTCGGAACAGCTAGTCCACCGGGACCCTTTCCAAAGATTACGTAGTGTAAATCATTGACCATAGCAAGCACGTGATCACCGGTGCGCATGGCGGGCTTCTTCCGGTGATCTGCCTCGCCTTTGAAATGCTTGCCTTTTTTTCGACATTGATGGTTGGTCGGAAGAAATCGACGATGGCCCAGGTACACATTCTTCCTGCATTTGTCCAGGTATATACTTTCAGTGTCATCTAAACAGTGCGTGCATGCGTGGTATCCTTTGTTTGTCTGTCCTGAAAGGTTACTGAGAGCGGGCCAATCGTTGATGGTCACGAACAGCAACGCCTTAAGGTTAAATTCCTCCTGTCTGTGCTCATCCCACGTACGTACACCGTTTCCATTCCACAGCTGTAAAAGTTCTTCAACTAATGGCCTTAGGTACACATCAATTTCGTCGCCGGGTTGCTTAGGGCCTTGGATGAGAACTGGCATCATAATGACCTTCCGCTTCATGAACATCCAAGGAGGAAGGTTATACATACATAGAGTCATGGGACAGGGTGCTGTGATTGCTGCTCTGCTCCCTGAAAGGATTAATGCCATCCGCGCTTAAAGCAAACCATACATTCCTTGGGTCCTTTGCAAACTCATCCCAGTACTTTCTCTCGATTTTTCTCCACTGCGACCCGTCAGCGGGTGCTCTCAACTTGCCATCTTTCTTTCGGTTCTCACTGTGCCATCGCATCAACTTGGCATGCTCTTCGTTTCTGAACAGACGTTTCAACCGTGGTATTATAGGAGCATACCACATCACCTTCGCAGGAACCCTCTTCCTGGGGGGCTCGCCATCAACATCACCAGTGTCATCTCGTCTGATCTTATACCGCAATGCACCGCATACCGGGCATGCGTTCAGATCCTTGTATGCACCGCGATAGAGTATGCAGTCATTAGGGCATGCATGTATCTTCTCCACCTCCAATCCTAGAGGGCATACGACCTTCTTTGCTGCGTATGTACTGTCGGGCAATTCGTTATCCTTTGGAAGCTTCTTCTTCAATATTTTCAGTAGCTTCTCAAATCCTTTGTCAGCCACAACATTCTCTGCCTTCCACTGCAGCAATTCCAGTATGGTACCAAGCTTTGTGTTGCCATCTTCGCAATTGGGGTATAACCCTTTTTTGTGATCCTCTAACATGCGATCAAACTTCAGCTTCTCCTTTTGACTTTCACAATGCGTCCTTGCATCGACAATGACCCGGCGGAAATCATCATCATCGGGCACATCGTCTGGTTCCTCTTGATCTTCAGCAGCTTCACCCGTTGCAGCATCATTGGGCACATCGTCTGGTTCCTCTTGATTTTCACCAGCTCCCCCCGTTGCAGCATCACCGTATTCAGGGGGCACATAGTTGTCATCGTACTCTTCTTCTTCGTCATCTTCCATCATAACCCCTATTTCTCCGTGCCTCGTCCAAACATTATAGTGTGGCATGAAACCCTTGTAAAGCAGGTGGGAGTGAAGGATTTTCCGGTTAGAGTAAGACCTCGTATTCCCACATTCAGTGCATGGGCAACACATAAAACCATTCTGCTTGTTTGCCTCAGCCGCATCGAGAAACTCATGCACGCCCTTAATGTACTCGCGGGTGTGTCTGTCACCGTACATCCATTGCCGGTTCATCTGCGTGCATTATATATAATTAAGTGTCCAAATTAATAGAAGTTCATCATCACATTAAAACCAAAGTGCATACATAGTTCTAATCTAACAACATATAGCTCTCCAGAGCATCTAATTAATTAAACCATACATTGAAACTATGTAAAACATTTCAATGCGAAAACAAATGCGATCATAATCGCAACCAAGGTAACAATTGATCCAACGGCATAATGATACCAAGCCTCGCTATGAATGGCATATTTTCTAATCTTTCTAATCTTCAAGCGCATTGCATCTATCTTGATCTTGTGATCATCGACGACATCCGCAACATGCAACTCCAATATCATCTTCTCCTCCTCAATTTTTTTTATTTTTTCCTTCAACAAATTGTTTTCTTCTTCAACTAAATTTAACCTCTCAACAATAGGGTCGGTTGGCATTTCCGATTCACATACATCCTACATAAATAAAATCTATGTCACGTTGGTCGGCATAGTTTTCATAAACAATAAATGAACCAATAGTTATAAAGATAATATATATACCACATCCGAATCATAGACAGGACGAGGGCCGACGGGGGCGGATACCAAAACCATCGCACTATATAAGATGCAATAATAAACCAATAGTTTCGATCTGTATCCTAGTTTGTGCTAGCCTTCTTAAGGCAAACTTGTTTAATTTATGTCTATACTCAGATATTGTTGCTTCCGCTGACTTGTCTATGATCGAGCTCTTGTATTCGAGCCCTCGAGGCCCCTGACTTGTAATATGATGCTTGTATGACTTATTTTATTTGTAGAGTTGTGTTGTGATATCTTCCCGTGAGTCCCTGATCTTGATCGTACACGTTAGCGTATATGATTAGTGTATGATTGAATCGGGGGCGTCACACTTATATAGAGTCCGCTGGCCTCTCGTAGCCTTTAGTTACCCAAGGGTTCAATAAGAAGGTGAAGATTAGAACATTACTGGTAACGCCTGTAATGAATGATCTTTATAGCGATGGATTGATCGCCTGACCGTTGCTATCCTGGGGTGGCTCTAGGTCTTCTATTCTCTGAGTGAAACCATGTACTCCGAGTGAATAACGACAGTCAAGTGGGGGTGGAGTTAACCGAGTGGATCTTTTGTCGAGTGACTTGCACACATTGTCATTCCAGTCGGTATCCCCTTTCTAACTTTGTAGGTCTTGGATTCTTCACGTAGTGTCCTTGGGTAGAACACCCAGATCAGGTCTAAGACCCTACTCTAGGTACATGTCATCGTCACTAACTAGCTCTCTCCCTCACGTAGAAGCGCAGTTTTTCTTTCTGTCGCAGGTACAACCTTTTCTATTAATCTCCGGCTCAACCCACACACTAGGCAGCAGTACAAAGGTTTAAAACCCAGGCGCACTCACGACACAGGGCCTTGCCCACCGTCCTACACAGCCGCCTCCACGGTCTGCATGCTCGTGCGTGCTCACAATGCAACCAACGCGCACACCACGGCTGCTCTAACAGATCACCAATGACCTAGCCTGCCTACCATGACCACTACGCCACACACACGTCACGCACGCGCACACACACCTACGGACCCAACATGGCCACACACCAGCGCCCGGCTCGACCACCAGTACACACACGTGACACACTTACGGCGGCCACGGACCTGATCTGACGCATTAATGCCGGTCGCATCGTTCTTCGTCACGACTTATTTTCAATAATCACCCCCTTAGCCATGACCTAGAGGACACCGTCGTACTCGAGGTTGACGTCGGCTAGAAGAGCCTGCTCCGCCGCTTGTGCCTTCCGCAGTTTCAGGCACTCGCGCCGGAAATGCTCACGCTCGCCGCAGTTGTAGCAACGTCCTGGCCACTTCCCTCTGCCGCCTGAAGCCGTGCTTGCTGCTCCGTCGCCGTCGTGGTCGCCGAAGCAGCGCCCACCCTGCTGTCACTAGGCAGCCATCATCATGAGCTGTTCGCCTGCGCGCTCGCCGTCAGCCCTGCATGCGCCACCTCCTCCTCTCCTCGAAGGCTTTCAGACACCTAACGGCCTCCTCGAACGCAGGGGTGGATCCAGGATTTCAAGTGTGTGTATTCAAAATTTCAATGGCAGTTTTTTAAAAGACTAAATCCTTGTTTGTTGTATGATTCTAGTACCAGTTATACAAATTGGACAACGCATAAAGTTGTAGCATAATATAATAGATTCACATAATTGATCATAACTTCAAATTGTACACCATATAGAAATACTATTTGCTCAACATATCTGTTAGTTGTATTGGTCAAACCCCCGACCCAGCTCTCCTAGCACGTCCTCGTGCATGATCCCACGATCACCAGCACGATCTCATCGGCGCACTGCACCCCCCTCTGCACATGTAAACCTATATATACATGCGATCATACGCAGACACCACCTAAGGTGGAAAGCCCATTCATTCCCTTCTCCACATGGTATCAGACGCTGGATATTTCTCCCATCTCTAGACCTCTTCCGCTGCCCTTCCTCCTCCCCAACTGCCTCCCGTCGCCATGTCGACTCCACCACCTCCTCCACCACCTCCCCCACCTCCCCGTCCCGGCCACAGCTCTCCGCGCACACCGGCCACGCCGGTGACCAGCCAGCCACCCAACCCGACCCTCCTCACCCCGCCCGTCTTCAACCGCGGGGCTCTCTTCGTCCCAGATGCCGGCGCCTCCACCTCCACAGCCCCCCTGCTCTCTCTCCTTTGGCAGGCGTCTTCATCAACCAGCACGCCCGGATCGTGCTCTCGCTGAATCCTCCCAACTTCTCCCATTGGCGCACCCTCTTCGAGGTAATGTTCCAGAAGCACGCCGTCGGAGACCACATCACCGGGCCCGCCGCGTCCAGGCGATCCGACCTGGCTCCAGGACGATGCACACATCGTCTCTTGGCTGTACAACCGTGTCAGTGCGGAGGTGTTCGGCCTCATCCACCAGCGCGGCGCCACGGCCGCCGTTGTCTGGGCCGCCATCTGCAACCTCTTCCTGGAGAACACCGAGCATCAGGTGGTGCTTCTCTCCACCGAGTTCAGGCGCATCGAGCAAGGGGGCTCTTCCATCATCTCCTTCTTCGCGCGTCTCAAGGACTGCGCCCACCGTCTCGCCGAGCTCGGCGCCGCCGTCGACGACCGCGACCAAGTACTCAATATGATCTGCGGGCTTCACCCTCGGTTCAGGTACGCTGTGCCCATCCTAACCATGCAGACTCCCTTCCCATCGCTCCTTCGCCGCCGCGCCTTTCTTCTTCTTGAGGAGAGCCGCCTGGCCGCCGACAGCACCACCATCGAGACCGCTCTCGATGCCGCTCGGGCCCCCTCCAACCCCAACACGGGGGGCCACGCTAGCGCTGGGCAGGGCGGTGGCACCAACCGCAACGGTGGCGGCGGCGGGCGTCGTGGACGCGGGCGGGGCAGGGCCCATCAACTCCGGCGGGGCAACGACCCCTCGCCCCATTGCTCCTGCCCCTGCCCCCTGGATAGGCATGGTGCATGCATGGCCCATGCCCTGGCGGCCCCACGCTTCGGGCTCCGACATCCTCGGTCCCAGGCCCGGCGGGGCTTCACCGCTCGCCGGCTCGGCTACACACCACGCGACTGCGCCCGGCATCCCCAACTCTGCTCCACCAACTGTTTGGTACCCTGCAGTACCTCCCCACCCGCTCTACAACGCGCCACCGGCGCACCTGCCTCCGACCACGACTCCGGCATGGGACCAGACCGCTCTCATAGCGGCGCTCAACAACATGACGATGCAGCAGCAGCAGCCGTCTCCACCGAGCACCGACTGGTACTTGTACACTGGCGCCTCCTCGCACATGGCTTCGTCGTCAGGTATACTCTCATCTGCTACCCCTTGTTACACCCACCGCATAGTGGTCGGCGACGGCTCCTCGCTTGCAGTAACGCACACCGGTCACACCACCATTCCCACCTCCACCTCCCCTCTCCACCTCAACAACATCCTAGTTTCCCCCCATCTCATCAAAAATCTACTGTCCGTCATAGCCCTAGCCCGTGATAATCCGGTTAATGTAGAATTTGATGATCTTGGCTTCTCTCTTAAGGATCGAAGAACGAGGAAGGTGATCCTCCAATGTAATGATGATGGCGACGAGCTCTACCCCATGCCGTACACGCCACTGACCCGCCCTCACCACGCTCTCGCTGCGATCTCGCGTGACCTGTGGCACCAACGCCTCGGTCACCCCGCTGTCGACGCCCTCGATCGCACCTTGCATCCCTCTGCCATCGACCAAGCAACCACCATCGTCGGCGTGTGCCAGGCGTGTCAGCTCGGCAAAAGCACTAGGCTTCCTTTTAGTTCATCATCGCATGTATCTTTATTTCCTTTTCAGCTTGTACACAGTGATGTTTGGACGTCCCCTGTACCTAGTAACTCTGGCTATCAATATTATCTACTGTTGCTCGATGAATACAGTCACTTTGCGTGGACGTTCCCCCTTCGCCACAAATACGACGTCCTCCCCACCATACGCAACTTCATCACATTTGCCAAGAAGCACTTTAACCTGCCCGTTCTCACGATCCAAACGGACAACGGCAAGGAGTTCGACAATACTGCCTCCCGCAGACTCTTCGCCTCGCTCGGGATCACGCTCCGCATGTCATGCCCGTATACGTCCCCCCAAAACGGACGCGCCGAGCGTGCGCTGCGCACCCTGAATGACATAGCTCGCGCCCTACTCACCCACGCACACATGTCGTTTTCCTACTGGGCTGAAGCCCTACAAACCTCCACCTTCCTCCTCAACAGGCGACCCTGCCGGCCTCGCCACAACCAGACCCCTTTCTTCCTCCTTTATGGAGCTCACCCAGACTACACGGCCATGCGATTTTCGGGTGCCTCTGTTTCCCGAACCTCACAGCTACCACAGCCCATAAACTCGCGTCGCGATCAGCGCCTTGCATATTCTTAGGCTACGCCCCCGATCACAAGGGGTACTGATGCCTCAACCCAGCCACCGGTCACGTTGTTATCTCACGTCACGTCGCCCTCGACGAGCAACACTTCCCCTTCCATGATCAGGCTCGTGCATCGCTCGCCGACCCACCGCCCTCCCTGGAAGATGAAGTTCATCTCCCCGTCGTTCCCCGTCGACCCCGTACTCCACGGAACGCACAACCCAACACTCCACTCGCTCCTGCTCCCGTAGCAGCACCATGCTCACCATCGACACCCACTGCCGTCGTGCCCAAAACCTCGGCCTCCGAACCCACAACCCTAGACACCGAACCGATCACAGCTACACCTGTTCGGCCTACCACCAGCATGTCTCCCTCCCCGTCCACGTCACCGCGTCCTCGACGCCACGCCGCGCCCATTCCCACCCACACCATGACCACACGCGCTCAGGCCGGCACCTTCAAGCCTAACCCTAAATACGCTGACGGCCTTTCCGCTACTGCAACCAACACCACCATCTCACCTATTCCTCGATTGGTGCGTGCTGCTTTGCATGATCCGTGTTGGTTGGCTGCTATGCAGGTGGAGTACAGGGCGCTGATGGCGAACGGAACCTGGCATGCTCCGCTACCTCCGCGGCACCACCACGCACGGGCTTCATCTTCATCGCGCTTCACCGCTCGACCTCGTCGCCTATTCAAACGCGGACTGGGCCGGCTGCCCCGACACGCGTCGATCGACGTCCGACTACGCCGTCTACCTCGGAGACTCCCTTGTCTCCTGGTCGTCCAAGCGCCAAGCCACTGTCTCCTGTTCGAGTGTGGAGGCTGAATACCGTGCCGTCGCCAACGCTGTTGCGGAATGTTGCTGGCTCCACCAACTTCTCGCCGAGCTCTCCGCCCCGCTGCCGAAAGCCAGTGTGGTCTTCTGCGACAACATCTCGTCGGTGTACATGGCTGCCAATCCAGTACATCACCTGCGCACGAAGCACATCGAGCTCGATATACACTTCGTGCGCGAGCAAGTGGTGCTCGGCAAGCTTCGTGTCCTCCATGTCCCGACCAAGCAGCAGGTCGCGGACGTGCTCACCAAGGGTCTTCCGACAGCAACTTTTCAGGATTTTCGTTCCAGTTTGTGCATCCGGCCCCCGGATGCTTCAACTGCGGCGGGGTGTTAGTTGTATTGGTCAAACCCCCAATCCAGCTCTCCTAGCACGTCCTCGTGCATGATCCCACGATCACCAGCACGATCTCATCGGCGCACCGCGCCCCCCTCTGTACATGTAAACCTATATATACATGCGATCATACGCAGGCACCACCTAAGGTGGAAAGCCCATTCATTCCCTTCTCCACAATATCGAAGTGGCAACAATCTAAGATGCATAGAGATGGAAAATACAAAATGATGTAAAAACTTATAGATTATAGGATGGTGTCCTTTTCCTTAACTTGCAAGAAAAAATCTCTTTGGATAAATGCAACGCAATGATTCAAGTAATTTTGGCCCATCTTTCTTCTTAGCTAAGAAAAAAAGCTAAGCAGCATGAGATATAGAGAGAAATCAATAACCAACGTCTAATTAGCAAGATGAATTTAGTTCAACTAAGAATCAACATGAGGAGCAACCCCCAGATCCCAATTTTAATAGTCGTAATGTATTAGGCCACATGAACACATCTATTTTCGAGGAACACAAAATACTTACTCCTGGTTGAATCTAGGGCTTCAAAACTGAAGAGAGATGCGTGCAAAGATCGGTATAAGAGGGAGCGAGGGCTGGATATCATGCCGCTGGAATCTGGATGGTGCGCCGCACCGCGCTGCCCGCCAGTCCTTGCCATCGTGCACGGGTGGGATCATGCAATCAGCTGGCTGCCTGGCGGCTTGCTTGCGAACGGAGTTTGGGGAACAGGGGAAGGGCGGCGCCGATTTGTTTCCTGCTTGATCGATTCATTCTTTTTTCGGGGAAGGTAAAACTTTTTTTTGAGCGGTTTCAGCGAAGGTAAAACTGAAGCAGCGATGGATGCATGCGCACGATTGCAGCCTAAACCGTTTTGTGCCTATGGGCCATTGTCGTGGGTGGTGAGGGAGAATAGCAAGCTGGCGAGCCTCCGTTTTTGGGCTGAATTAGTTCGTTAGCAGGTTTCTTGCATAAATTTCGTTTTTTCTTAGGGCATGTACAATGGTTCTATCTTAGCAATGCCACGTAGGATAAATGATGATGTGGAGGAGAGAGAATTCATAAGAAAAGGCTTGTCTTTTCTTATTTAAGAGAAGACAAGAGATGATCTCTTAGCACAATATGTCTCACCACGTTTTTAGGAATAGCTAGTTATGAAAGATAAGACTAAGAGATGACCCACTGTAGACATGTTTTTTTGTCATTTCTTAATTACATGCAAGACTTAAGATAAGGCTATCTTATCAACCATTGTACATGCCCTTATACATACACATGATACACACTATATATATACCTAGTACTTTGGCAAAAATAATGGGTATTCAGCTGCATACCCTTGAATTGAGGTGGGCCCGCCCCTGCTCGAACGCCATCTCCTCCATGTTGGAGAACTGCGCTTGATGCCGGCGACCGCGGCATACAGCCGATCCGGCAAGGTGTCGAGCAGCTTCTTCACAATGGCGGTCTCGTCCAATATGGACCCGAGCTACGCGTACGGCGTACCTTGCCGCCATGCCGTTCACCTTGCCTGCATACACGTCTAGGTCGTCGCTGTCGTCCATCTGCAGGCGGTCGAACTCACCGTTG
Organism: Triticum dicoccoides; assembly: GCF_002162155.2. Lineage (NCBI taxonomy): Eukaryota > Viridiplantae > Streptophyta > Magnoliopsida > Poales > Poaceae > Triticum > Triticum dicoccoides. The sequence continues at coordinate 704,595,460 of NC_041388.1, read as the reverse complement.
AGAGTCGCGAGCCGCGCCGCCCGCACTCGATCGGCGCAGACGAAGCGAACCTTGAGGGAGTCTCATAAGTCCTTCGCGGTTGGCTTCGTCGCCACATAGATCAGCAGGTCCTCCGACAACGCGCCCAGCATCGCCGCCCGCGCCGTCTTGCTCTTGCCAGCGTTGACTGCCGTGCTCTCCGCCGGAACCACCTCACACCACAGTCGCTGGGCGTCAAGGATAGCCTCTGCCTTGATCGCCCAGGTGGTGTAGTTCGACGTCGTCAACGGCGGCAACTGCAACGACACCGCGCCCGCACCGCCGCCGTGTGGAACAAGCACCATGGCTGCCGACAGGATCGCAACGAAACGAAGCTCTGTATACCAAGTGTTGGGAAAGCCCTAACTGGCTCTCTCTCTCACGTAGTTGGAGGTAGAAGAAGCACAGTTTTCCTTTCGGCCGCACGTGAGTGCACAGTTTTCCTTTTCTATTAATATCCGGCTCAGCCCACACACTAGGCAGCAGTACAAGGGTTTAAAACCCAGGCAAACTCACGCACAGGTCCTTGCCCACCCTCCTACTACACAGCCGCCTCCACGATCTGCAGCGCGTGCTCACAAGTCACAACGCAACCAATGCACACACCACGGCTGCTCCAACAGATCACCAACGACCTCGCCTGCGTACCGTGGCCACAACGCCACACACACGCCACGCACGCACATGTTAGGTTTAATCTTGTCATGTTCATGTATCTGCATAGTTTGCTTTCGTTATGCATGTAGCATGGTCTAGGAGTAGCTAGCCGCAGAAGCTTCGGTTGAGTGCGCGAGGAAGTCGAGATGTCAGGCTGCCGTGCGCTGCGGCGAGTACGACGAGATGTCTGTGGTGCTGTGCGATGCGCCACGGTCGCGTGAGGCGGCCATGCGCGTTAGAGCCAGACCGGCTGAATGGGTTAGCTGGATTGGAGCCAAGAGATTCGGTGTGCTAGTTAGTTCGTTAGTGTGCATGCATGGGTCGTGTGGCTGCTGAGTCAATGTTGCACACGCATGCAGTGGGTAGTTAGTGCATGGAGATAATTAGTTGAGCTAGTGGTCGGGTGATGCGTGAGTGCATGAGTTAGTGGCCGATGTAGTGGCGTGAGTTGTGGGGCTTGAATGCTTGCCTCTGATGTATATATATGTTTCAACAGAGTAATGAAAGAAAAAGGCCGTGAGGGCTGGGCAGTGAAAAATGTAGCCAATCCATTCACCAAGGAGAACAGCCTGTAGACAAAGCTTGTGTGCTGCTCCTTGGTTTATGTGTGCGTGTGTGTGTCCATGTGATCTTGAGAGAAGATAGAAAAGAGAGAGAGAGCTGTGCGAGGCAGCGCAAGGTAGAAGAAGAAGAGCGGCGCTGCGGCGCCAACAATTGGTACCAGAGCCTTGTCGATCCACAGCAACGGCGGCGCGGTGGACTCCATGCGAGGTGGAGGTCGACGGTGCAAGGTGGACACAGTTGGCGGCGTGATGCCGCCGGCGGCCGGTTGCGGTGTGATGCCGCTAAGAAGAGATGCGGTGCGACGCTGCCACGACGACGGTGCGATTCAGTCAAAAGGAGAAGCGGTGCGATGCCAGTAAGAAGATGGACGACGGCGCGATGTTGTCACCCGAGTCGGTATGATGGCGATGGCGGTGGTGCGATGCCGTTGTCGTCATGGAGTGTTGGTGCGAAACCAACAAAATTGCAGCGTGATGCCGCGGCAAGACGGCGTGGTGACCGCTGCTGCAATGGCGTGGTTGAAGCCATGATGTTGATGTCGAGTTCGACACTGCGATGGCGCGTCCACGACAAGGTGTGCATGATCGGCGCTGCGACGGCGTCCATGGCGAGATGGAGTGGAGATCGGCGGTGTGATGGCATTGTGATGAGGCACGGACTAGCGAGACGCTAATTCGCGTGTGTAGATGGCCCGATCTTTCACGGCGATGCTTGATCAACAGTTCGTCCCTTTGTTCCTCCTCGCAACCTTCAACATAATTTTCACCTGTGTACGAAAATAATGACCCCCTCGGATCAGCACGTAGGCGTCGATGTGATGATCAACCCTCCGTTGCTAGTAAATTTTCACGATGAGAAAATCACAAATAATACATAAGATATGGCCGCCTGTAACTCGAACGTTTTTCTGTATATCTCATACTCGAAAATAAAACTCAAAACCGATCTCCCATACACGGCCGTAGCCTGGCATTTATATAGCCGACTCACGCCCGTGCCAACAAGAAAAAAGAACTAACACAAATATCTTCCTAAACAAGTCGTGCAAGACTTGAACAACTTTGAAGGAAACAAAATCTTAACAAACTAGGCAAACCATGATTACTACTCTATCTAAGAAACCTTCCTAATAAAATATTCTAGTTGACAGTCTTGTACGTATGCATGCACTTTTGAGATTGCATGCAAACGCCTTGTTCCAGGGCAATCAAAATTGCACCGATCCTGATCCATCCTGGTGGAGTTCTAAATGTGGGTTGCACCTCTTATGGTTCTGGTTCCTTACTCATCATCGGTTGAATAATGTTGTTGTGAACCCCTAGCGCTTGTACATATTTATTTTCATCTCTTATTTTTGGACCACATAATAATCGCAACTTTCCGTCCGTTCCACGGTGAATATAATGTTGCATCACACTGGGTCTGCTCTGACAAGGTATATTATAGTTCTTTGTACCATAGTTTGAGCGAGTAATTAAATTACACTGGTAGAAAAATGGCCTGTTGTCCCGGTTCGTAAGGGCCTTTTGTCCCGGTTCTGGAACCGGGACTAAAGGGTCGGTACTAATGCCCTGTCCCTTTAGTCCCGGTTTAATCCAGAACCGGGACAGATGGGCCTCCACATGGCCTGTGCGCGAAGCCCAGGCAGGAGACCCTTTGGTCCCGGTTGGTGGCACCAACCGGGACCAATAGGCATCCACGCGTCAGTATTTCTGTGGCTGGGGTTTTTGTTTTTGTTGAAAGGGGGGGGGGTTGGGGGGTTAATTTAGGTCTTTCATATATTGTGTTAGCTAGCTATAATTAATAAAGAAAAGTGTCCTCTCTTATGTCCGTGCTTGGTCGACGCTACGTACTATACATACGTATAGAGAGGACTAGACACGCTAGCTAGCTAGTAAGCAAACGAAGGAAACAGAAGATCGTCATGAACATATATGCATACAGAGAGAAGTGATATCGACCACCTCTCCTTCTCCGAGAGATTGGTTGAACAACAAGTTCTCGTATATCTATCCGACACTACCGGCTACATATATACAATAATTATCTCTTACAAATATAATCATACGGACTCAGGGTCCACATAGAATTCTCCGTCTTCAGGGATCACGTGGTCAAGAAAGAATGCCACCAATTCCTCTTAAATTGCTCGCATGCGAGCTGGTGCTAGGAGTTCATCCCGCTTCCGAAACATCTAATTTAAAGAAGGGGGTCAATACATATATATATGAATGAATGAAACTCAACACAAATGATGGTAATAAAATAAAATTGTGAATGTTGTTGTTTACGTACTTCATATTGTTCGTCAGTGTAGCTCCGCTCACAGGTCGTGTGGCGGATGGACTCGCAAACGTAGTATCCACAGAAATCATTCACTTGTTCCCGCCACAACCACTTTACAAGAAATAGAGGTCAATCAAACTGATAAGCAAGAATTCCAAATGGTATTGATGAAACTTGCGCTTGAATGACTAGTAGATGCGCGAAACATGCTACTATAGTACTTACTTTCGGGTGTCTAAATTGCAGCTCCTTCGGCAGTCCCGGAGCTTTTCTGGTGAATTTTCTCCAAACCCTGCCGGACAAAGAAAACAATTACTTGATATATCAGGAAATGAACAAAGTTACTGATATGGTGGATAATGATCGATTTAACTTACTTCTTGAGTATTTGAGTCATGTCTGCATAGTCCTGGGGATCTTTTCGTCTTGAGTCTAAGACGGTTACTAGTCCCTGCTCAAGCTTAATCTCTAGGAGAATATAGTGGAAACTGCACACGCATGCATAACTCATCAATTACATTACTATAACCTTGACTAATATATAAGGGAAACCGAATACGCACAAGACAGTAACACTCACTTGAAGTTGTAAGGAAAGAGTATTATATCTTTGTTTTCATTTATTACCAACGATCGTAGCAAGTTGGCCTCGGTAGCTGCGGCATGAAATTTAACCTGAGTTGCATCTATGAGATATGTGTTAATGAACCCAATATCACCGACTTGTCTTTTCTTCAATTCGGCGATCTTCAATCTGCATAATATAGTGAGGATGATTATAAATACATGCAATGAAAGAGCTGAGCTATATAGAGAGACTTAATGACAGAAGTAGTACTACTTACAGACAGTAGCAGGCGACCGTTGTTTTATCGAGGGCCAATTGATTGAAAAACTGATAGAACTCCTCAAATGGAACAGGCAACAGTTCAATTCCAATGAGGTCATGCTCCTTTTTAACTTTCACATACAAAGTACTCCTCCCCCCAGAGTCTCTGCAGATTTTCAAGTACCAATCATGCAATCTTCGCATCATCGTTGATAGAGATCTTTCATCTTTGACGAGAGGCTTCCCGTACTCGTATCTTTGTATCTGCACCTCCATGGGTTCATAATGTACATCGTCGGGCAGGTAATCAGCAAGATTACTATAACCGGGCATCATCCTCGGATCATTAGCGACGTTGTGGCTAGGCACCTTGAGCGGGGGGCACGATTGCTTCGCTTGTTCGCCGAGCTGGGCAATTTGTTTCCCAGCTTGTCGTTCTTTTAGCCTTTGATCACTGACAGTACTTCCCGACCGCTCCGCTTCGGCAAATTCCTTTCCAATAATGCGCTCATACTTTCCTTTCCGCGGAGACTTGGGTGGTTTTGTTAGGGCAGCCAGAGTGCGCTTCACTTTCACCAGATCTACCTTCTCCTCCGGAAACCAGTCATCCAGTCATCCACTTCAGTTCGTGCGATCTCGGCGTTCTCCTCCGGGGTCCTCTCGTATGGTAACTTCTCTGGAGTCTTGAGAGAAGGACCGAATCTGTATGTCCTCCCGCCTCTGGCTGTACTGCTAGACGCCGGCCGAGCAAATGGAGCGGTTGTCTTCTTTACTTGCTTACGAGGCGGAGGAGAAGGACTACGACGTGCCGGAGCAGCCGGAGCGGCGGCAGGTCTCTTCCGCCCTTGCTGACGAGGCGGAGAAGGAGGAGGCTGGCTGCTCGGGCGCGTCGGCACAGGCGGAGAAGGAGGCGGAGTGCCGCCACGCGCTGGAGAAGCAGCCAGTCAAGTGCCCTGATCGTCACTCGCCGGAGGAGGAGGCGGTGGAGGAGGCGGAGTGCCCTGACTCACCGGAGGAAGAGGCGGTGGAGGAGGCGGAGTGCCCTGACTTGCCGGAGAAGGAGGAGGAGGCGGAGGCGTCCAGTTCGGAAGGTTGATGAGCTCCTTCCGCCATAGGCATGGAGTCTTCAGAGCAGACCCCAGCCTAGTCTCCCATTCACCGATAGGGTGGTCAAGCTGGAGGTCCTCAAATCCCTCCGTTATTTCATCCACCATCACCCTAGCATATCCTTCTGGAATCGGCCGACAGTGAAAAGTTGCGCCGGGTTCAGTAGGATAAACAGAGGCAACAACCGCCTTGACCTCCAAATTCATCCATTGCGTCATAAGGTGGCAATTTTGAGACTCCGTGATAGCATCCACGGGATAGCTGGCAGGAGCCGTCAAGGCATGCTCCGGCTGAAGCAGCTCGGTGGAAGCCACGCTGCTTCTCCGCTGAGATGGCGGGGTAGCTTCGGGGGAAGCTTCGGCAATATGTTTGCTGCGATTTGCTTCTGGTTCCTCTATCGCTTGTATCCTTGCTTGCAGCGCCTGCATTTGGGTCTGCTGCACTTTTTTCCTCCTCTCATGGGATTTGTAACCGCCAGCGTCCAGAAACCCAACCTTCCACGGAATGGAGCCTGGCGTGCCTCGTGTCCGTCCAGGGTGCTCAGGATTCCCGAGGGCCATTGTGAGCTCGTCGTTCTCTCTGTCTGGAAAGAACGTCCCTTGCTGCGCTGCTTCCATATACTGCTGAAACTTCCTGACTGGTATGTCCAGTTGATCGTTCGTCCAAATGCACTTCCCTGTTACAGGGTCCAAGGTTCCGCCAGCCTCGAAGAACCAACTCCAGCAACGGTCTGGCCAGTTAATTGTCTCTGGTTCGATCCCTTTATCAATCAGATCATTCTCAGTCTTGGCCCACTTAGGCCGGGCTACGAGGTAGCCACCTGACCCCGTGCGATGGTGATGCTTCTTCTTCGCAGCATTTTGCTTGCTTGTCGCCGATATCTTCTTACTCTTTTCTGATGTCTTCTGGGCCACAAATGCGGCCAGTGATCTTTGATCTTCTCATATCTGCCCTTGAATTCTGGTGTCTCATTATTTTCGACAAACTTATTCAGCTATTTCTTCCACCTCCTGAATAGTTCTGCCATCCTCTTAAGAGCAAAAGACTTGATTAATTGCTCTTTAACTGGGTTCTCTGGATTATCCTCTGGCGGTAGGGTGAAATTCGACTTCAGCTCAGTCCAAAGATCATTTTTCTGCATATCATTGACATAAGACACCTCAGGGTCTTCTGTAGCCGGCTGAAACCATTGCTGGATGCTGATCGGGATCTTGTCCCTAACCAGAACCCCGCATTGAGCAACAAATGCGTTCTTTGTTCGGATGGGTTCAATCGGTTGGCCGTCGGACGTGATTGCTATGATCTCAAACCTTTCATCCGAGCTCAACTTTTTCTTCGGGCCTCGTCTCTTTACCGAAGTTGTGCTTGATCCGGAGGGCTAGAAAAAAGAACAAAGACTTAATTAATATGTGTACATACCAAAATAATGAATGCATCAATTATCTAGTCAGCACAGGCTTAACTAATATATATACCTGGTCGGACTCGGTTCGGTCACCAGAGCCGTCATCATGGTCTCCTTCTTGCACCGGCATTGGGTCACCGGAGCCGTCCTCATGTTCTTCTTCTTGCACCGGTATTAGGTCACCGTAGCCAGCTTCTTCACCCTCTCCTTCCAGACCATCGGTGTCGTTGATAAACAACGAGACGACATCACTTCCTTCTGCGATTATGTCCCTGAACAACGCTTCTTTTGCTTCTTCTCGGGGGTGTCCATAGTTTCTACAAATATTTACAACATGGCAATTATTATTCAAACATGACAGATGAATATATTAGTGGCAAACGTAGAACTAGCTACCTAATCATAGTAAGGAATCATATATATTAATTAGTGGCCTCGACGCTGCTTCTCTAGGGTTTGGGGTGGCCTCGACAACGCTTCAAGGGTTTAGGGTGGCCTCGACAACGCTTGAAGGAGGGGGTAATATCGACCCCCCCACGTGTTGAAGCTATCGGGAGGGCGTATATCGACAACGACGACACTACATCTATGTCCCTCGACGACCCTCGTTCCCGATAAAAAAAGAGGAAGAAGAAAAAAAGAGGAGAAGAAGGAATAGAGGAGAAGAACTCCTCTATTCTTTCTTCTCCTCTTTTTTTTCTTCTTCCTCTTCTTTTTTTATCCTCTTCTTCCTCTCATGTTCGAGAGGATCGCCGAGGGGTCGGGAGGTTGCCTAGTGTCAAAGGATTCAACAAAACCATGTCTTCATCATTAGGCGAAAGTAACAGGTGCATGATGGTACGAAGATCTCCAAAGTTATTTTGGAATGGAGTCCTAGATAGGATAATTCGCTTTTTGGTACAAAGTTCAGCAAGAACCTTCCAAATATCGTTATTTGGAAGGCCTTTGCTGAAATTCATACAAAAGGCAAATTATCCTATCCAGTACACCATTCCAAAATAACTTTGGATGACTTCGTCATGCCCTGGTTACTTCCAGCTAATGATGAAGCCATGGATTTCTTCAATACTTTGACACTAGGAAACCTCTCTCGACCCCTCGGCGATCCTCGACCCCTCGAACGCTCGACGACCCTGGAACCCTCGACCCCTCGGTGATCCTCTTCTTCCTCTCATGTTCGAGAGGATCGCCGAGGGGTTGGGAGGTTGCCTAGTGTCAAAGGATTCAACAAAACCATGTCTTCATCATTAAGAGAAAGTAACAGGTGCATGATGGTACGAAGCTCTCCAAAGTTATTTTGGAAAGATAATTCGCTTTTTGGTAAAAAGTTCAGCAAGAACCTTCCAAATATCGTTATTTGGAAGGCATTTGCTGAAATTCATACAAAAAGGCTAATTATCCTATCCGGGACACCATTCCAAAATAACTTTGGAGGACTTTGTCATGCCCTGGTTACTTCCGGCTAATGATGAAGCCATGGATTTCTTCAATACTTTGACACTAGGAAACCTCTCTCGACCCCTCGGCGATCCTCGACCCCTCGAACCCTCGATGACCCTGGAACCCTCGACCACTCGACGATCCTCTTCTTCCTCTCATGTTCGAGAGGATCGCCGAGGGGTCGGGAGGTTGCCTAGTGTCAAAGGATTCAACAAAACCATGTCTTCATCATTAGATGAAAGTAACAGGTGCATGATGGTACGAAGCTCTCCAAAGTTATTTTGGAACGGAGTCCTAGATAGGATAATTCGCTTTTTGGTACAAAGTTCAGCAAGAACCTTCCAAATATCGTTATTTGGAAGGCCTTTGCTGAAATTCATACAAAAAGGAAAATTATCCTATCCGGGACACCATTCCAAAATAACTTTGGAGGACTTCGTCATGCCCTGGTTACTTCCGGCTAATGATGAAGCCATGGATTTCTTCAATACTTTGACACTAGGAAACCTCTCATATATATCCATCTATTGCCACATACATATATAAATGGAAAAAATGCTATGAACAAAAATACATATATACTTGGTAAATATTCTATGAAACATCGTTTCTCATATATATCATTGCATACATCCATGGATCATCATTGCTCATATATCCATAGTCATATGTAAAAACTTTCTGCCTATGAACAAAAAACTTTCTATGAACAAAAAAATTTATATGAACAAAAAAACATTTTTGATATATTTAGCACATTCTAAATTTTCCTAACTCTTTTACAACCACAAAAATTACTCCAACTTCATGAAAGTACCCACACTCCATTTCACCAAAAACCTTCTGATCCATAGTTTAAATTTTTTAAATTTCATTCAAATGAAATTTGAACCAGATTCAAATTCCTTGCTGAAAACCTATTCTAAACCAATCAAAAATTCTGAAATTTTGCCATCACCTTTGTCTTGCATCAGTACCTCACCACAGAAAATATCATAAATCCTAAAAATGCCCAAAGCCATCTAGCATTTGATCAAACACCCTCTATATGCACTGTTCATATCTGAAAAAATCAGAAATTTCAGAAAAGTTTGCTGCTACTCCACTCCTTCTCCTCTCCTCTCCTTCTCCTCTCCTTCTGCTCTTCAATGCATCGGGGCCGGCGGCGACCATGGAGCAGGGGCAGAGAGCAAGGGCCGCACTCGATCGGGACCATGGGAAAGGGGGGGCTCACTTCGAGGGGGGCGGCGATGGCAGGAGTCCGGCGACGAAGACGGTGGGCTCAGGGCGGCACGCGGTGATGGGGACGGCGCGCGGCCGGTGACAGGGACGAGGAGGGGTGGGCTCGGGGAGGCACGCAGCGACAGGGACGATGAGGACGGCGGGCTCGGGGATGCCGGCGATGAGGACGGCGCGGGCTCGTGGAGGCGACGACGTTGGCGGCGGCGGCGTAGACGGCGAGGTGGAACAGCCTGACGGCGTCGTCGCGGTGGAGGGGGGAACTGGCGATGCAAACTGAAAATTTTCACAAGTGTTTGTTATATAGTCCAAGCTTTAGTCCCGGTTGGTGGCGTAAACCGGGACTAATTCCCCCTTTAGTCGCGGTTGGTGCCAGCAACCGGGACCAAAGGCCTCTTTTCAGTAGCCCAAAGGGCGGGAAGCGGCGGCCTTTGGTCCTGGTTGGTGGCACCAACCGGGAGCAAAGGCCTTGTGCTGCCCCGCGCCCAAATGTTTAGTCCCACCTCGCTAGTTGAGAGGGAGCCGCACCTGTTTATAAGGTGCAGTGCGCCTTCCCTCTCTAGCTCCTCTCTAAAGCAGGCTTTCGGGCCTAACCGTGCAATGTGTGCCTGTGGGCCTACTGGGCCTCCCGCGGGCCTGAATCCTGGCCCATGGTAGGGTTTCTAGTCGTATTCAAGCCGTGGGTGCCCAGTAGGTGGCACTTTTTTTGTTTTTTTGTTTTCTTTGTTGCTTTATTTATTTTATTTTGTTTCTACTTACAACAAAATACTTATTGTTGCTATTTTTTCCAGTTTTTTTGTTTTGTTTTCTGCATTATTTTTGTTTTGTTTTTTCCTTTATTTTTTTATTCTTTTTGCTTTTAGTTTTAGAAAAATTATAAACTTTCTGTTAGTGCCATTAGTTTTCAAATTTGAAAACACTTTTTTAGTTTTTTGTTTTCTTTGTTGCTTTATTTATTTTATTTTGTGATTAACTTTACTATAAAAATAGTTTTTTTCCTATTTTTTTGATTTGTTTTTTGCATTATTTATTTTCTTTTGTTTTTTGCTTTAATTTTTAATTCTGTTTGCTTTTAGG
>NC_041388.1:704571495-704584613 GCF_002162155.2 Triticum dicoccoides | reverse complement strand
TTAGAAAAATTATAAACTTTCTGTTAGTGCCATTAGTTTTCAAATTTGAATAGTTAAAATTTGAATTCTTTGAAAATTGTTTGAATCACAAGTTTGTGATTAACTTACTAAAAAATGAGAATAGATGCGCTTATAGAGAAAATTCAACCTAAATTCCTAGTAAATTTCTATGAATTTCAGAGAAATTCACTATGAATTTAGGTTTAACTTTTCTTTGTTAGGGCATCTATTTTCACTTCGAGAGGAGCTCAACAAGGCAGAGAGGGAAGGACTTATAAACCGGTGTGAGCCCCCTTCGGTTGGCGAGGTGGGACTAAACTCTGCCCACAACGAGGACCAACCCTTTAGTCCCGGTTTGTGGCACAAACCGGGACTAATGGTCATGGGCCAGGGGCGAGGAGCAAAATTATAAACTTTCTGTTAGTGCCATTAGTTTTAGAAAGTTGAAAGTTGAAAGTTGGCATGGGCCAGGGACTAATGGTCATGGTATTATGAGGGCCGAACCATAAGACATGAAAGCATTTCAAATGAACTCTGAAAAAGTTGAAAGTTGGGATGGTATCATAATTTCACCCACATAGCATGTGCATGTACAAAACGGACAATGGTAGCATGTTCGTGTGTTACAAAGTTGGCATGGTATCATCATAATAGTTGCGGGAGAAAGTCTTCACTTTTTCTTCGCTTGTGTCATTTGCTTATTGCGCCGTAACCATGGATAATCTTCATTGTTTATCAGGATGTTGGGTCAGCCTTGACATTGACGGGAGGAATTTCATGAAACTTTTCATAATCTTCAGACATGTCTGTCTTGCCGTCCACTCCCAGGATGTCCCTTTTTATTGAAAGAACTATGTGGCGCTTTGGCTCATCATATGATGTATTTGCTTCCTTATCTTTTCTTTTTCTCGGTTTGGTAGACATGTCCTTCACATAGATAACCTGTGCCACATCATTGGCTAGGACGAACGGTTCGTCAGTGTATCCAAGATTTTTCAGATCCACTGTTGTCATTCCGTACTGTGGGTCTACCTGTACCCCGCCGCCTAACAGATTGACCCATTTGCACTTAAACAAAGGGACCTTAAAATCAGGTCCGTAGTCAAGTTCCCATATGTCCACTATGTAACCATAATATGTGTCCTTTCCGCTCTCGGTTGCTGCATCAAAGCGAACACCGCTGTTTTGATTGGTGCTCTTTTGATCTTGGGCGATCGTATAAAATGTATTCCCATTTATCTCGTATCCTTTGTAAGTCAATACAGTCAAAGATGGTCCCCTGGACAACAAGTACAACTCATCACAAACAGTGTTGTCACCTCTGAGACGTGTTTCCAACCAACTGCTGAAAGTCCTGATGTGTTCACATGTAATCCAGTCGTTGCACTGCTCCAGGTGTTTGGAGCGCAGACTGTTCTTGTGTTCATCGACATACGGGGTCACCAAGGTAGAGTTCTGTAGAACTGTGTAGCTTGCTTGAGACCAAGAATATCCGTCCCTACATATTATTGAGTCTCTTCCAAGAGTGCCTTTTCCAGTCAGTCTCCCCTCATACCGCGATTTAGGGAGACCTATCTTCTTAAGGCCAGGAATGAAGTCAACACTAAACTCGATAACATCCTCTGTTTGATGGCCCATGGAGATGCTTCCTTCTGTCCTAGCGCGGTTACGGACATATTTCTTTAGGACTCCCATGAACCTCTCAAAGGGGAACATATTGTGTAGAAATACGGGCCCCAGGATGACAATCTCGTCGACTAGATGAACTAGGACGTGCGTCATGATATTGAAGAAGGATGGTGGGAACACCAGCTCGAAACTGACAAGACATTGCGCCACATCACTCCTTAGCCTTGGTACGATTTCTGGATCGATCACCTTCTGAGAGATTGCATTGAGGAATGCACATAGCTTCACAAATGGCTAATCGGACGTTTTTCGGTAGAAGCCCCCTCAATGCAACCGGAAGCAGTTGCGTCATAATCACGTGGCAGTCATGAGACTTTAGGTTCTGAAACTTTTTCTCTGGCATATTTATTATTCCCTTTATATTCGACGAGAAGCCAGTCGTGACCTTCATACTGAGCAGGCATTCAAAGAAGATTTCTTTCTCTTCTTTCATAAGAGCGTAGCTGGCAGGACCTTTATACTGCTTCGGAGGCATGCCGTCTTTTTCGTGCAAACGTTGCAGGTCCTCCCGTGCCTCAGGTGTATCTTTTGTCTTCGCATACACGCCCAAGAAGCCTAGCAGGTTCACGCAAAGGTTCTTCGTCACGTGCATCACGTCGATTGAGGAGCGGACCTCTAGGTCTTTCCAGTAGGGTAGGTCCCAAAATATAGATTTCTTCTTCCACATGGGTGCGTGTCCCTCAGCGTCATTCGGAATAGCTAGTCCACCGGGACCCTTTCCAAAGATTACGTAGTGTAAATCATTGACCATAGCAAACACGTGATCACCGGTGCGCATGGCGGGCTTCTTCCGGTGATCTGCCTCGCCTTTGAAATGCTTGCCTTTCTTTCGACATTGATGGTTGGTCGGAAGAAATCGACGATGGCCCAGGTACACATTCTTCCTGGATTTGTCCAGGTATATACTTTCAGTGTCATCTAAACAGTGCGTGCATGCGTGGTATCCTTTGTTTGTCTGTCCTGAAAGGTTACTGAGAGCGGGCCAATCGTTGATGGTCACGAACAGCAACGCCTTAAGGTTAAATTCCTCCTGTCTGTGCTCATCCCACGTACATACACCGTTTCCATTCCACAGCTGTAAAAGTTCTTCAACTAATGGCCTTAGGTACACATCAATTTCGTTGCCGGGTTGCTTAGGGCCTTGGATGAGAACTGGCATCATAATGAACTTCCACTTCATGCACATCCAAGGAGGAAGGTTATACATACATAGAGTCACGGGCCAGGTGCGGTGATTGCTGCTCTGCTCCCCGAAAGGATTAATGCCATCCGTGCTTAAAGCAAACCATACATTCCTTGGGTCCTTTGCAAACTCATCCCAGTACTTTCTCTCGATTTTTCTCCACTGCGACCCGTCAGCGGGTGCTCTCAACTTCCCATATTTCTTTCGGTTCTCACTGTGCCATCGCATCAACTTGGCATGCTCTTCGTTTCTGAACAGACGTTTCAACCGTGGTATTATAGGAGCATACCACATCACCTTCACAGGAACCCTCTTCCTGAGGGGCTCGCCGTCAACATCACCAGGGTCATCTCGTCTGATCTTATACCGCAATGCACCGCATACCGGGCATGCGTTCAGATCCTTGTATGCACCACGGTAGAGGATGAAGTCATTAGGGCATGCATGTATCTTCTCCACCTCCAATCCTAGAGGACATACGACCTTCTTTGCTGCGTATATACTGTCGGGCAATTCGTTATACTTTGGAAGCTTCTTCTTCAATATTTTTAGTAGCTTCTCAAATCCTTTGTCAGCCACAACATTCTCTTCCTTCCACTACAGCAATTCCAGTACGGTACCGAGCTTTGTGTTGCCATCTTCGCAATTGGGGTATAACCCTTTTTTGTGATCCTCTAACATGCGATCGAACTTCAGCTTCTCCTTTTGACTTTCGCATTGCGTCCTTGCATCGACAATGACCCGGCGGAGATCATCATCATCGGGCACATCGTCTGGTTCCTCTTGATCTTCAGCAGCTTCACCCGTTGCAGCATCATTGGGCACATCGTCTGGTTCCTCTTGATCTTCACCAGCTCCCCCCGTTGCAGCATCACCGTATTCAGGGGGCACATAGTTGTCATCGTACTCTTCTTCTTCGCCGTCTTCCATCATAACTCCTATTTCTCCATGCCTCGTCCAAACATTATAGTGTGGCATGAAACCCTTGTAAAGCAGGTGGGAGTGAAGGATTTTCCGGTTAGAGTAAGACCTCGTATTCCCACATTCAGTGCATGGACAACACATAAGACCATTCTGCTTGTTTGCCTCAGCCGCATCGAGAAATTCATGCACACCCTTAATGTACTCGTGGGTGTGTCTGTCACCGTACATCCATTGCCGATTCATCTGCGTGCATTATATATAATTAAGTGTCCAAATTAATAGAAGTTCATCATCACATTAAAACCAAAGTGCATACATAGTTCTCATCTAACAACATATAGCTCTCCAGAGCATCTAATTAATTAAACCATACATTGAAACTATGTAAAACATTTCAATGCGAAAGCAAATGCGATCATAATCGCAACCAAGGTAACAATTGATCCAATGGCATAATGATACCAAGCCTCGGTATGAATGGCATATTTTCTAATCTTTCTAATCTTCAAGCGCATTGCATCCATCTTGATCTTGTGATCATCGTCGACATCCGCAACATGCAACTCCAATATCATCTTCTCCTCCTCAATTTTTTTTATTTTTTCCTTCAACAAATTGTTTTCTTCTTCAACTAAATTTAACCTCTCGACAATAGGGTCGGTTGGCATTTCCGATTCACATACATCCTACATAAATAAAATCTATGTCACGTTGGTCAGCATAATTTTCATAAACAATAAATGAACCAATAGTTATAAAGATAATATATATATATATACCACATCCGAATCATAGACAGGACGAGGGCCGACGGGGGCGGATACCAAAACCATCGCACTATATAAGATGCAATAATAAAAGTAAGAAAATAATACAAGTATCTATGTAAACATACAAGTAAGAATATTTTTCCTTTCAGAAAGAAGATAAGAACAAGAGGCTCACCACGGTGGTGCCGGCGATGAGCTCGGCGCGGGTGATCGACGGCGGTGAAGACGGGGACGGGGCGTGACAGACCGCTAAACCTAGACAAATATTATGGAAAATGGAGCTTGGAGGTCGAGCTTGGAGAGGAGAAAGCTTAAGTAGTGTGGCTCGGGCATTCCATCGAACACCTTGTGTGCATAGGAGGTGAGCTAGAGCACCACCAAGCCCTCTCCCCCTCGGCCAGAGAAAAACAGAGCACTGGGGTGCTCTGCTCGCGAGCGAGGGGTATATATAGGCACCTCATTGGTCCCGGTTGGTGACTTGAGCCGGGACTAAAGGGGAGCCTTTGGTCCCGGTTCAAGCCACCAACCGGGACCATAGGTGGTGGGCCAGGAGCGAGGCCCATTGGTCTCGGTTCATCCCACCAACCGGGACCAAAAGGTCCAGATGAACCGGGACCAATGGCTCACGTGGCCCGGCCGGCCCCCTGGGCTCATGAACCGGGACCAATGCCCACATTGGTCCCGGTTCTGGACTGAACCGGACTAATGGGCTGACCCGTCCTGGACCAAAGCCCTGTTTTCTACTAGTGTTACCACTCATCTCTTTCTTGAATTACCGTGTGTCACCATGGTCATATCATCCTCTTGCTCTTGAAGCGAAACCGTCCCTGGTTTCGTGTCAATTTTATGCACCACCTTCTCCGTAATTTGTAGCTCTATCTTGATTTCCTTCTCTGCCATTGGTTTCAGCATGTGTCGCCTTCCATCATGCATAAATGTGTAAGTGTTGGATTCCCCTGTGTGTACATCATCATGATCATACTTCCATGGTCTTCCTAATAGTAAATGACACGCGTCCATCGGCACGACATCACAGTCCACCTTATCAATGTAATCTTACGCGTACCTTGTGTGTGATTTTTAATTTACCAGAATTGTATAACCACTCCACGTCGTGCAGCCGTGGATGCCGCCACATGGACAGACCCAAAGCTTCCACTAGATCTTTGCTAATGGCGTTGGTAAAGCTTCCACCGTCAATTATCATCTTGCAAGCATGATTTTTGATCTTAAACTGTGTTTTAAAAACACTCCACCGCTGCCCCTTTGCACCACCATCCTCTTGCACCTTATCCACCAAAAGATTCAGCCCCTGTACCGGTGCATTGTTTTCTTCCTTTATTTCTTCTTGTTCTTCCCTTCTTTTCAGCAAACGACTTTTCCAATCCTTTGTGAATATATCCACTGGCAAAGGAATAAAACAAATTCTTTGACCCTTCCATGAAAAAGAGAAACTATTTTTCTTGACATTCCGAATAGCACCGACGCGCGTGCACCGTGGGTTCCTAAGTAGCAGATGGCACAACACCATGGGCACTGGAGAAACATGAAAAAATTCCGCACAACAATATTTTCCCAAATCAAAAATTAGCAAAATCCGATTCGTAATTTTGGTTTCACCATTGAACCACTTCAACGTGTACGGACTTTCAAGAGGCGCCATATTCAGCCCCAATTTTTTCACCACCTCGATGCTCACCATGTTGACCGCAGAACCTTCATCAATCGTCAAATTGACACACCGCTCCTTCACGACGCAACGAGTGTGAAAAAGAACAGCATGTCCGATGCCTTCCTCCTCCATCAATATGTTCTTGCTCAACATGTTGATGCTCGCCTCTGCAGATTGAATCGCCGTGACACTAACCTTTGCTCTGATACAACTTGATGAGGCACAGACAAGCGAGACGCTAATTCGCGCGTGTAGATGGCCCGATCTTTCACGGCGATGCTTGATCAACAGTTCGTCCCCCTGTTCCTCCTCGCAACCTTCAAGATAATTTTCACCTGTGTACGAAAATACACAAACGAAAATAATGACCCCCTCGGATCAGCATGTAGGCGTTGATGTGATGATCAACCCTCCGTCAATAGTAAATTTTCATGATGGGAAAATCACACCACAGATAATACACAAGATATGGCCGCCCGTAACTCGGACTTTTTTCTGTATATCTCATACTTGAAAATAAAACTCAAAACCGATCTCCCATACACAGCCGTAGCCTGGCATTTAAATAGCCGACTCACGTCCGTGCCAACAAGAAAAAAGAACTAACAAAAATATCTTGCTAAACAAGTCGTGCAAGACTTGAACTACTTTGAAAGAAACAAAATCTTAACAAACTAGGCAAACCGTGATTACTACTCTGTCTAAGAAACCTTCCTAATAAAATATTGTAGTTGACAATCTTGTACGTATGCATGCACTTTTGAGATTGCATGCAAACGCCTTGTTCCAGGGCAATTAAAATTGCACCGATCCTGATCCATCCTGGTGGAGTTCTAAACATGGGTTGCACCTCTTCTGGTTCTGGTTCCTTGCTCGTCATCGGTTGAATAATGTTGTTGTGAACCCCTAGCGCTTGTACATATTTATTTTCATCTCTTATTTTTGGACCACATAATAATCGCAACTTTCCGTCCGTTCCATGGTGAATATTATGTAGCATCACACTGGGTCTGCTCTGACAAGGTATATTATAGTTCTTTGTATCATAGTTTGAGAGAGTAATTAAATTACCACTCATCTCTTTTTATTGAATTACCGTGTGTCACCATGGTCATATCATCCTCTCGCTCTTGAAGCGAAACCATCCCTGGTTTCGTGTCAATTTTGTGCATCCCCTTCTCCGTAATTTGTAGCTCTATCTTGATTTCCTTCTCGGCCATTGGTTTCAGCATGTGTCGCCTTCCATCATGCATAAATGTGTAAGTGTTGGATTTCCCTGCGTGTACAGCATCATGATCATATTGCCATGGTCTTCCTAATAGTGAATGACACGCGTCCATCGGCACGACATCACAGTCCACCTTGTCAATGTAATCTCCAACCGCAAATGTTACGCGTACATTGTGTGTGATTTTTAATTTACCAGAATTGTATAACCACTCCACGTGGTGCGGCCGTGGATGCCGCCACATGGACAGACCCAAAGCTTCCACTAGATCTTTGCTAATGGCGTTGGTAAAGCTGCCACCATTAATTATCATCTTGCAAGCATGATTTTTGATCTTACACTGTGTTTTAAAAACACTCCACCGCTGCCCCTTTGCACCATCATCCTCTTGCACCTTATCCACCAAAAGATTCAGCCCCTGTACCGGTGCATTGTTTTCTTCCTTTATTTCTTCTTGTTCTTCCCCTCTTTTCAGCAAACGACTTTTCCAATCCTTTGTGAATATATCCACTGGCATAGGAATAAAACAAATTCTTTGACCCTTCCATGAAAAAGAGAAACTATTTTTCTTGACATTCCGAATAGCACCGACGCGCGTGCATCGTGGGTTCCCAAGTAGCAGATGGCACGACACCGTGGGCACTGGAGAAACGCGAAAAAATTCAGCACAACAATATTTTCCCAAATCAAAAATTAGCAAAATCCGATTCGTAATTTTGATTTCACCATTGAACCACTTCAACGTGTACGGTCTTTCAAGAGGCGCCATATTCAGCTCCAATTTTTTCACCACCTCGATGCTCATCATGTTGACCGCAGAACCTTCATCAATCGTCAAATTGACACACCTCTCCTTCACGACGCATTGAGTGTGAAAAAGAACGGCATGTCCGATGCCTTCCTCCTCCATCAATATGTTCTTGCTCAACATGTTGATGCTCGCCTCTGCAGATTGAATCGCTGTGACACTAACCTTTGCTCTGATACCACTTGATGAGGCACAGACAAGCGAGACGCTAATTCGCGCGTGTAGATGGCCCGATTTTTCACGGCGATGCTTGATCAACAGTTCGTCCCCCTGTTCCTCCTCGCAACCTTCAAGATAATTTTTACCTGTGTACGAAAATACACAAACGAAAATAATGACCCCCTCGGATCAGCACGTAGGCGTCGATGTGATGATCAACCCTCCGTCGATAGTAAATTTCCATGATGGGAAAATCACATCACAGATAATACACAAGATATGGCCGCCCGTAACTCAGACGTTTTTCTGTATATCTCATACTCGAAAATAAAACTCAAAACCGATCTCCCATACACGGCCGTAGCCTGGCATTTAAATAGCCGACTCACGTCCGTGCCAACAAGAAAAAAGAACTAACAAAAATATCTTCCTAAACAAGTCGTGCAAGACTTGAACTACTTTGGAAGAAACAAAATCTTAACAAACTAGGCAAACCATGATTACTACTCTATCTAAGAAACCTTCCTAATAAAATATTCTAGTTGACAATCTTGTACGTATGCATGCACTTTTGAGATTGCATGCAAACGCCTTGTTCCAGGGAAATCAAAATTGCACCGATCCTGATCCATCCTGGTGGAGTTCTAAACGTGGGTTGCACTTCTTCTGGTTCTGGTTCCTTGCTCGTCATCGGTTGAATAATGTTGTTGTGAACCCCTAGCGCTTGTACATATTTATTTTCACCTCTTATTTTTGGACCACATAATACTCGCAACTTTCCGTCCGTTCCACGGTGAATATTATGTTGCATCACACTGGGTCTGCTCTGACAAGGTATATTATAGTTCTTTGTACCATAGTTTGAGTGAGTAATTTAATTACCAATCTTCTCTTTCATTGAATTACCGTGTGTCACCATGGTCATATCACATTGACCATGGCAAGACGTTGCAGGTGATCTGCATCAAGAGTAGAAGGGTTGACATGTCAAGATCAGGGAGGTGAATGTTAGATTTAATCTTGTCATGTTCATATATCTGCATAGTTTGCTTTCGTTATGCATGTAGCATGGTCTAGGAGTAGCTTGCCGCAGAAGCTTCGGTTGAGTGCGTGAGGAAGTCGAGATGTCAGGCTGCGGTTCGATGCGGCGAGTACGACGAGATGTCTGTGGTGCTGTGCGATGCGGCACGGTCGCGTGAGGCGGCCAGGCGCGTTGGAGCCAGACCGGCTGAATGGGTTAGCTTGATTGGAGCCAAGAGATTCGGTGTGCTAGTTAGTTCGTTAGTGTGCATGCATGGGTCGTGTGGCTGCTGAGTCAATGTTGCACACGCATGCAATGGGTAGTTAGTGCATGGAGATAATTAGTTGAGCTAGTGGCCGGGTGATGCGTGAGTGCATGGGTTAGTGGCCGGTGTAGTGGCGTGAGTTGCGAGGCTTGAGTGCTTGCCTCTGGTGTATATATATGTTTCAACAGAGTAATGAAAGAAAAAGGCCGTGAGGGCTGGGCAGTGAAAAATGTAGCCAATCCATTCACCAAGGAGAACAGCCTGTAGTCAAAGCTTGTGTGCTGCTCCTTAGTTTATGTGTGCGTGTGTGTGTCCATGTGATCTTGAGAGAAGATAGAAAGGGGGAGAGCTGTGCGAGGCAGCGCAAGGTAGAAGAAGAAGAGCGGCGCTGCGAGAGGCGGCGCCAACAACACACACCTACGGACCCAACGCGGCCACACACCAGCGCCCAGCTCGACCAGCAGTACACACACGCGACACACTTACGGCTGTGACCCAGCCCGCGGACCCGCCCGGTCGCACCGCCACAGACATGGCTGATGCCGGTCGCACCGTGCTCCGTTACAACTTATTCCCAACAATGACTGCTATCACGGTAAGGCCAAGGGCTCTGCTCTGTACGATTCTTGGTAAGATTGTTTGTCTGATGCAAAGTACGCGTACTACAGGAATTAAAACTGACGCAAATTGTCTGATGCAAGGTCATTACTCCCCGTGGCCAAGCCTTGTTAACTAGGGTCAGCGAGCTTATTGATCTAAATTCCGGTACCTGGGATGAAACACTTACAAGGATGATCTTCAGTCCAGTTGATGCTCGTAGAATCTTGCAAATTCCATTAAATCACAATGCTTTCGAGGATTTTATTGCTTGGCATCCAGATAGGAGAGGATTATTCTCAGTTCGATCGGCTTATCATGTGCAATCGATGCATACTTTCAGGTCCCATGCAAATAACTTCTCCCGTCCAAGAGGTTCTGCGATTCCGGCGGTCTGGTCAGCACTATGGAAGCTCACTATTCCACGCAAAACATCGATCTTTTGTTGGCGGCTATTTCATGGAATCCTACCCCTAAAAGGCATACTCGCCAACCGGCACATGGGTGCAGTTGGGGCCTGTCCAATTTGCCATCAGAACTCTGAAGATATTCGTCACCTTTTCTTTCAATGTATACATGCTCAAGGTCTCTGGAGGCGATTAGGCTTTAGTGAATTCATTTTTTCGGCGAGCGACGTCGACCGCTCAGGTTTGGTGATCATGGAACATATCTTGTTGCTTCCCGACTCGACGCTTCTCATTATCCCAAGCCTGGACATCAAGCATATAGTAGTTGTTGTCTGATGGTTCCTTTGGTGGACTCGCCGTCAAATAACTCACAATGAGCCATTCCCACCGATTGATAGGTGGCGTTTGTCAGTTCTGGCCATTAACAATAATTATCATAATGCTTTCATGAAAAATTCAGCTATTGTAGATCACAGATTGGTCAGGACGGAGTCAGAGTTCACTAAATTGAATGTTGATGCAGCATATTTCATAGATGTAGGTGGGGGTGCAACAGCAGCGATCTTAAGAGATGAGAAAGGTACTTTCCTAGCGACCCGGTGTAATTATATTTGTTATGCGGCGGATGTCGTTACCACCGAGACTATGGCTATGAAAGACGGATTAAGTTTGGCAAGCAATTTGCGGTTCTAGAGGGTGGTGGCCGAATCTGATTCCCAAGAAGTAATAAACTTGTACTGGGCAAACAAGATGGTGAATGCAGCGGCGGCTATCTTTGCAGAGTGTGTTGATATTGGTTTAACCATGGGGGAGGTCAAATTTAAGCATTGTTATCGTTCGGCTAATCAAGCGGCGTATGTGCTAGCTAATTACAGTTTGTGTAATCAATTTTCTAGTGTTTGGACTAATGAGCCACCAGATTGCCTGGTTAGTAAGCTCATGGACAATGTATCTTTGATGTGTGACTAATAAAGTTAGCCATGATGGCCTTTCCTTAAAAAAAACTGACGTGGGGTGCAACTGTGGTTTTCTGGCCGTCCCTGTTGCACTTGTCCGCAATGGCAGAACCCAGGAAGATCCAAGACAGTCCAACTAGGGATATTGATAAGGCTGAGCAAAATCCTGGCACTGACTACTGAGTGATTGAGATATATTGGAGGCAAAATGAATATAGTTTTGATTTCCTAATGGTCAAGATGAAGTGCCTGTCAGCATTTAAGATGAAGCGTCTGTGAGCTAATGTTGGCGATAGTGACAGGACAATCAAGGCCCTCAAAAGAAGATTGAAATATGATTTTCAGGTCAGGCTGCAAGGGCTTGGGTACTTGTGCAGATGACATGTTTGAATCTGCAAATTGTATTAATATGTGGCTAGCGGTATGTCTCTAGCATTAGTCCTGTCGAAGTTGATGCCAACTGGGCTCTCTAAAATGTCAGCAATGAAGCTGAAAACCTGGATCATTTGTCCCTGATGGCAACTGACGTAGTGGTACTGAATTAGTGTATGAAATTTTGTTCCAAAAATTACCCAAAGTGATGCCTGCATGACAGTTCATCATAGAAAAGTGTTCTTCATGTATTAACCGACCCTCACTTTGAGTAATTTTTGGAACAAATTGTGATACACTAATTCTGTACCACTTGGCTAAAACGATAGATAAATTCTTAAAACCATGGCACGCTGGGTTGGCCGTATGTGACACCCCTTCGTCGGCCCCTTTCATCTTTTGACCCGAAGAATGTATTACTTTATATAAATGACTTGCTCTAATCTTAATCTATCCAACTGCATTGCTTTTGGTTTATTTCTTTGTGTCGAGCTTACTTACTTTATTTGAACAATTGATGAGGTCAAATATTTGATGAATTACTTTCGGCACTGAACAATGAAATATTTTACTGTTTTAAATTTCCCGGCTCAACAGGGAACGCGCGCCTTGGCGTGATGCCTATCTAGTATACATATGGACACTTGACATTATATCGCTCCTAAGTTTATTGATGTGTATGCCCTTTAATTGTATGACCAAACATGGAGCACGGATGTTGCTTCACCTGGCCTTTAATTGTTACTTAGGATGACTACTTACCAAGGGTTTTTAGCAAATGTTAATCGAGCATATGGTTATTGGAGTCATATTTGGTCATATAATCATCATCATCGGAAATTGTTATGTTAAGAAGAATGACCCATCTTCAGAACATTTATTTTCTTGTTGTGCTTGATTTGGACCTAAATCAGCCTACCATCTGCTAGGGCCCAAGAATATAAGTCATTCTGTTATGCTACCACGTTTAATGTCCCTTTGGCCATTCCTATTATTATCCTTGCCCATTATACGTTAAATATGTGAGAGTTTTGAAAAATACTACGCGATTAGGGAGGTGGAAACGC
>NC_041388.1:704446691-704570985 GCF_002162155.2 Triticum dicoccoides | reverse complement strand
CTAGTTCCATCTGGAGAATGATATCCTCGCCGGCAAATACTTATCGGACGGCGAATCGATCATGGATCATGGTAGGGCTTCATTTGAGGATTGATGAGTTTGACGTGATGGTCGGTGAATGTGTGCAGATCGATCTT
This sequence comes from Triticum dicoccoides, assembly GCF_002162155.2. Classification (NCBI taxonomy): domain Eukaryota; kingdom Viridiplantae; phylum Streptophyta; class Magnoliopsida; order Poales; family Poaceae; genus Triticum; species Triticum dicoccoides. The sequence continues at coordinate 704,570,848 of NC_041388.1, read as the reverse complement.
CGTTCGAAGGCACCGGAGATGGTGGATCTGACGGCGACGACGGTTCGTGAAAAACCGGGAGGACGATTTTGGGCACTTATCGAGAGCGACGACGAAGAACAAATGGAAGATCATGACTTGACAGGTACGGTGATGCTTCCACAGCTTTCGGTACCAATGGAGGTGTCGGCGCCTAAGGTGATACCCGATCGGCATCGTTCAAACATTCAAAAATTCAAACCGACAATGAAACCCTGGATCGGCCTGATTCCCACGGTATTCCGAGAACCCGTTACTTTGTCAGATTTCATGCCGGATTCTTGGACTCTTGTTACTCGAAACAAGAAGAAAGGAAAGAAAAGTCGAGCACCACCGCCGCAGAGGCCGCCGGTAGCGAGGTCGGCGAGCGCGATTCGAACGGCCAGAAGGGCTCGGTTGAATTCGTTGCTGGGTTCTGTGTGCGTGACAGATTAGGCGACGGTCGTGGGCCTGCTTGACTCGGGTGAGGCTGTCAGGACCCCGATTCCAAGTCACATCGATCTAGCCGGTAACACCTCATATCACTTTGCGGCCTCACGCACGATATTCCCATGGGTGTCGCCTTACCATGGCCCGGGACCGTTTGCGCCTTTTGGCTCACGTATATGATAGTGTCGCTAGCATCCATATGACAGAGAACCCGGGCCGACATGGCTAGTCGTGAACCCAAAGTGGCACTAACTTACGGGGATAGGCATACATGAATCAACATCGAGCATGTGGGTCATCAGCGTGCGAATCCGGGCTGTAGCACTGGGCTAACAGGACTCCGGTAAACCGGGATATGGTAGGCTAGGCAGGACTCCGGATGCCACCGCGTGACATTTCCCCGAAGGGACAGACACATGAACGAAATGAATCACATGCCGGCCAGTCAAGTGTTCCGGAGCAGTAGTGCTGAGCTAGCAGGACTCCGGGGAACCGGGCTGTAGCGGACTACTATGGCTCATGGTAGCACAAGACTACATTTCCCCACAAGAGAGGCTACCAAGGATAAACAACTAGGTTGTCGGATCCCACACATACCAAGCATTTCAATCATACACACAATATGCTCGATATGTGCAAATACAACATGGCATCACAACAAGACTCTACGACTCAGAGTATTTATTCCTTAGGCTCCGAGGAGCGAGATATTATAAACATAGGTCTCATGACCCAACATACAGAGCATACAAGTAACAAGCACATGCGGAAGCTTAACTTGTGTGAGTACAGACAACTATAAATGAAGAAGGCTGAGAAGCCTGACTATCTATAAGACCCTCCCAAGGGTACAAGATCGTAGCTGAGGCAACAAGCTAAACGTTGAAGTCCACGCAGAACTACTAGCGAGACTAGTCTCTCTGCAAAACATAAAATAAGCAAACGTGAGTACAAATGTACCCAGCAAGACTTACATCAGAACTATCTACATATGCATCGGTATCAACAAAGGGGTGGTGGAGTTTAACTGCAGCAAGCTAGCTTTGACTCAGTGGCTATCCTAAACTATGACTGCAAGTAACTCTTTGAGGTGGCGCGCACGAGTCCACATATTCACCATATCAATACACCACTATGGATCCGCCCCCGCCTTCCTACGAGAATGCCATCCATAGCACTCACGCTTATCTTGCGCATTTTAGAGTATCCACTTTCACTTGTCTATGAATTATGCAAGGGGCCCAAGTTTCCATATCCGAGGAATCCGGCTATTCGAATAGTTAATGATAACCCTGCAGGGGTGTACTTCTTCACACACGTTCTCGCAGGGGTGTATCTCGGCAACCTTCAAGCGGAAGCCTGGTGAGGGAGTCGGCCACGACCTGACTAATCACACAAGTTTCTCATCCAGGTTTATCGCCTATTCGGGTTCCATCCTCAAGGAGATCCGGCCGGGGTGTCGCTCACGGCCCCAAACGATGTGAGCAGGGTTCCCAAGCCCACCATCCGGGTGCCACTTGGTACACCATGCCACTGTGCCTAGTCTGTCCCAAGCCCACTTGTACCGGGTGACACTTGGTAGACTACTAACACAACCTACAAACACCAAAAACTAGTTGCAACTCCTGGACAGAGATCAGGTTGATTAATAAGTTGAGAGGGGCACTTAAGCATTCCAATGCGTGGTAGTAGCTATTCATGGATCACAAACACAGAACTCGGTTCCTAAGGACGGCTTCAATGAGACAACCCACCATGTACTCCTACATGGCCTCTCACCGATACCTTTACCAAATCGTGTTCACACACTTAGCTCACAACAGTAGGACATGTTCATCACCATTCCAATTCATCCCCGACGAATCGGACTTGACTCAACTCTAAGCAGTAGCAGGCATGACAAACAAGCATGAATGAGTAGGCACATCAGGGCTCAAAGAACTCCTACTAATGCTAATGGGTTTCATCTATTTACTGTGGCAATGACAGGTCATGCAGAGGAAAGGGATTCAACAACCGCAGCATGTAACAGTTGAATCGGTGTTGTCCTAATGCAGTAAAAGAGAGCAGGAGCGAGAGAGTGGGATTGTATCGGAATGAACAAGGGGGTTTTGCTTGCCTGGCACTTCTAAAGATAGTATAGCTCTTCATCGGTGTCATCGATCACATCGTCGAAACATCGTCTACCGAGGGGAACAACCACCAGCAAACACAGAAAGAACACAATCAATGCAATGCACAATATGATGCATGATCATGACTTGCCAACATGTTGTGATTTGAGCTAATGCAGCTAAGAACAGAAGGGTTTGAGTTGATTTGAACTAAAGGTTCAAATTCAAATTCAAACTAAGAACTTACAAAGTTCATTATCATGTTTTGATCTAAACAGCAAGGTTAAGTTGTTTAAACATGCATGAAACCAGTACATATGGATAGCTTAGATTTTTCTGATCATTTTTCATATATAATTTGTTTGATTTGGAGTTACGGTTGAATTACTATGAATTTTTGAAGTTTTGGATATTTTCTGCAATTTTCTGAATTATTTTAAATCCAAAAAATGTAAACTGCATCAGCATTGCGTCACTGTGACATCAGCTGGTCAGCGGGGTCGTCCAGGTCAAACCTGAGCAGTGGGTCCCACTGGTCAGTGGCACAACTAATTAACCAAGTTAATTAGCCTTAAGTTAATTCAAACTAAACTGTTTGTGGGGCCGGGGCCCACTAGTCAGCGACTAACTAGCTAACTAACCAAGGTTAATTAGTGTTAAACAAATACTAACTAATAGTGTCAGGGGGTGGCCCACGCGTCAGTGACACAAGGGGGAAGGTCAAACCCTAGTCAGCGGGGTCGGACCCGCCGGACCTGGTCCACGGCTCGTCGTCGGCGACGACAGAGACGGCGGAGGGCTTCGAAAATCGCCCACAGGCGATGGTTTTGGGCGTGGGGAGGCTCTACGAAGAGCTATTGCTCGCGTGCAGCTGATGGAGCAGACGGCGGGAGCTAGGGTGGCCGGAGACGACCGCGGCGAGGTCATCCGCGGCGGCCGGAGTACGAACACGCGCGGGTTCAGTGTTCCGGTGCACGGCAGGACCAGCTGGTGGTCGGGGTCGTCTCCTGGTAGCAACCCGAGCACAATGACGCGCCCAGGCGCAAACTACGACGCCTGTAGCCACGACGGCGACATGGCGGCTAGAGGGCGGGAATGAGCTCGATGAGGTGGGTAAAAGGCGGCGGAGCTCACAGTGGATCGAACGGAGGGGTCGGCGAGCTCGGGGAAGGCTTGGACGGCGTTGGAGCCACGGCGGCGATCGTCGGACCCGAGGATGAAGATGACGCTGATGGTGATGATGCAGGGCACCCGGCGTCTCGTGGCTTAGCGGAGAGGTCGAGGGAGACTTGGCGGGGCTCTTGGCATGTCAGAGGGGCGAGGGCGGGAGGCTCAAGCGCGGCAGCAGTGAGCGGCGGCGACGGTGGCGCTCGGTTGCGGGAGAGAGAGAAGGTCAGAAGAGGGAACGAGCACGGGGAAGCGCGAGAGAGTGAACCAGGGAGCTGCGTGGCGTCACGGGAGGCGTCCAGGGCATCGAGGGGGACCGGCAAGCAGGAGGTGGCCGGGGCGCGTGGTCGCGTGCACGAGGCACATGCCCGGCGTCCTTCTGTCGCGAGGAAGACGACAGGGGGGAGTCCAGTGGGCTAGGCCACACGGTGCTGGACCAGCATAGGAGCTGGGCTGGTTGGTGGGCGCCAGGTTAGTCCCTCTCTCTCTCTCTCTCTCTCTCTCTCTCTTTCTCTCTTTTATTTCTGTTTTTCTATTTTCTGTAATTGTGTTTGGCTTTATTAAAAATGCCAGGGTATTTCCAAAAATCAAGAAACTGCTCAATGTCACTTTTGGAATATTTCCAACAGCAAACATTTCAGTTTGTGATTATTTGAGCATTTAAAATATTATTAGCAATTAAATGCCCAAATGCAAATACTATATAATTTGATTCAAAAATCCAGAATGGCCTAGAAAATGTGCACCATTTTTGGGAGAGGTTCTAGACCAATTCAAAAATGATGAACTTTTGTGAAGGGCATTTTGGGTTCATTGAAATATTTTTCAGTTGAACTTGGTATTTTCAGGGGGGTGCTGGGGTTTGTTGATCCCCATTTCAGGTTTAAAAAAAATTAAACATGATGCAACACAAGACTAGCTAACCCAGATCAGACCAGAACTAGGGATGTGACAACTCACCCCCACTAAACAAGAATCTCGTCCCGAGATTCAAGGCGTGAGGTAAGAAGACAGTAGGGACACAAAGCTCACACGATCTTCGTGATCCAATTGCCCTTCTCGGAGATGTTGATTCATTGCTCTAATTGATCTTGACGTCTTTTCTTTTGAGATCTTCATCCAACAAGATGATGACGGAAAGAGACTCTGCCGAAATCGATCTCCTCGAAGATCGAACAACTCACGATCAACTTATGGGGTGAGATGTAGGAACATCTCTCAAGCTGAGACACAAAACACACATCATGGGCAATGAAAAGAAGCAGGTGACAAGGGTTCACTTTGGTAGGGAACAATTCCACGCTTGAGTAAGATGGAGCATGAATTCCAAAGTAGCAAGGATGTAATTGCCATGATTTTGTAACGTGATACCTTAAGGAAGGCGACTCATAGAATTATCCCCTTAAGTGGCAAAAAGAATTACTTTTGATACAAAGATCATTGAAACTCTTTATACCAGCCTAAGGCAATCACAATCTATCATTTGAAGGAGTTGGAAAAGGATGGCATACTCACACTAGAATGGATGATGTGGACTACCTTGTTGAAGACAACGCAATGAGTGATTTTTGCTTATCACCGGAAATGGATGGGACCCATGGTAGGATGGCACAATGGTGGTGCAAGATGGGAATAAAAGGCAAATGCTGGGAATGATTCTAGTAACTAGGAAGAAACCCAACAGTAGAGAGTGAGCCCACTGTTTGGAAAGGCTATAACATAACCGAGGAAACCGAGAGCACAAGGATCCCTAAGGAGCAACTTCTAGAATAAGTTGCACGAAATCCCCATGGAGAAAATAATCAAATAGCTCAATCAAGATACTACAATGATAGATCTTCCGGCTAGCTGTGTCGGCCAGAACATCAACCATGTCGGGACCTACATCATAGGTCTTGGAAAAGTTTCAACCATCATATCTGCCGGAGATTCAGATCCGGTTGGTAACGGGATATTCCAGACTCATCAAGTCTAGAAAGAGAAATGAAGGTCTGCAACACAAATCGACGAGATGACGTTGCGAGATTCCCGGGGAGTGAACTACGATAGCAAGATCCAAAATATAAGATGGTTCTGCTACACACCTGTGAACACACTGTCCTAGACAAGAATGACCACATGGTAGTCTTATAATAAACAGTACCGAGTTCAGATGGGGAACCGTCATCGAGGATATCGAAGTCCTTGTATAAGTCTTGCTCTTAAGAAGGAACTTCTTTTCCTTGAACAAATCAATCAGTGGCTTGGTGTGCTAGGAATACATATGGGCTGAAGGTTGCAAGTCTTCAAACCATAGAATACTTCGCACATATGCATGACTGACTTGGAATGGTTCTGAAGGAAGCAAAAACAAGATTTCTTGAATTCATGGCGGCAACTTACATCAAGTGCACGTGAATTAGAGGAAGCATCTTCTTTCATCCAAGCATATACCTCATGAACAGGACACGAGGGCAACACTTACAAAGTTTCCAACACTAGCTTAATGTTCAACATAAATCATGGAAAGGATAAGGATGTTGTCGATGGGCTCAACAACAATTCATCCATGTTTCCATATAAATGGAATCCCACAACTATGTGAACAAGATGATAGCATTGCTCAGACCCAAAGGATGTAATGGTGTACGCTCGAGGAAACAACCACGAGTAAGACAACATTACGAACATCGTTGGTTCTGATTTGATTTGACGATAGCCCACACTCAAATCCAAATTTGGACAAGACAATAGATCCAACAGTCGACCACGAGGAACAATCGATGAAGAAATCATCTTTCTACAACAAACACACAACACAAGATATCCCTTTGGAAATGAACTAAGTTAGAAAATCTTTTATCTTCCAACTCTCCAAGTTGTTGTTTAGCTTGACCAACTAGCTCAGGGGTATCTGTCGGTGTCAAAACCAGCGGATCTCGGGTAGGGGGTCCCGAACTGTGAGTCTAGGCCGAATGGTAACAGGAGGCAAGGGACACGAAGTTTTACCCAGGTTATGGCCCTCTTGATGGAGGTAAAACCCTACGTCCTGCTTGATTAACATTGATGATATGGGTAGTACAAGAGTAGATCTACCACGAGATCGGAGAGGCTAAACCCTAGAAGCTAGCCTATGGTATGATTGTTGTTCTGTATCTTGTCCTACGGACTAAAACCCTCCGGTTTATATATACACCGGAGAGGGTTAGGGTTACACAAAGTCGGTTACAATGGTAGGAGATCTACATATCCGTATCGCCAAGCTTGCCTTCCACGCCAAGGAAAGTCCCTTCCGGACACGGGACGAAGTCTTCAATCTTGTATCTTCATAGTCTAGGAGTCCGGGTGAAGGTATAGTCCGGCCATCCGGACACCCCCTAATCCAGGACTCCCTCAGTTGCCCCTGAACCAGGCTTCAACGACGACAAGTCCGGCGCGCAGATTGTCTTCGGCGTTGCAAGGCGGGTTCCTCCTCCAAGTACTTCATAGAAGATTTTGAACACAAAGATAGTGTCCGGCTCTGCAAAATAAGTTTCCACATATTGCCATAGAGAGAATAATATTTACACAAATCTAATCTGCTGACGTATTTCGTAGTGTGACATCGCACCACGGCCAAGCCTTTATTCGAATCGTTTTATTGTCCCACCTCAGCGTGTCATGCAAGGCGGTTTCCTTGGCACGTCTCGTCGAAGCAGAGATCATGTCCCCTTATTCCGGGATTCTCATCAATACAGGCGTGGGTAACCCAACCGCTTCAAGGACTCCTAGACTATAGGCAAGTCCAAACGGCCACGGAGAGGATGCTTGATATTCACCCTCTTTATAAAGGGACAAGGCTTTTATTTTTTCCCTCCCGTGCTCAATCGAATCCTTCCCCCACCTCAAGCTCAAACACCCAAAGTTCAGGTCAGGTGCTCCAAACCTTCAATCATGTCCGGAGCTAGCCTTCAAGGCCGATGGGTGCCTTCCTCCGTCATGGAAGAAGACATCAAAAAGTTGAGGGACGCCAGATATCTGACCGCCGAGGTTTTGCATCAGCTGCCTGCCCGAGGGCAGGTCGTCCCCTCCCCCGAACCCAACGAGAACGTCGTGTTCGTCTCCCACTTCCTCCGAGGTCTAGGCCTTGCTCTGGATCCTTTCGTCAGGGGTTTGATGTTTTATTACGGGTTATATTTCCATGATCTAGCTCCAGACTCCTTTCTTCATATCACGACATTTATTGTCGTGTGTGAGGCCTTCCTCCGGGTTATCCCTCACTTTGGCATGTGGCTCAAGACCTTTGAAGTAAAGCCGAAGATGATCGAGGGGCAACATGCAGCGTGTGGAGGTGCCTCAATATGCAAGATGATGGGAGCTCCATGGCCCAAAGGTTCCATTCCAGAGGTGTCTGAATTGTGGCAATAGGAGTGGTTCTACATCACGGCTCCTAGAAGTTCCAAGTGGGCGGACGCCCCTGTTTTCTGCTTGGGCCCTCCACCACAACTGATGTCATGGATCAGCAGAGGTCTGAGCTGGGGTCCAGCCAAGGACGTGCCTATACTGCAAAGCCGCATTCGAGATCTCTTCAATGGAGATTTTAGTTTGGTTGCGGTAATACAAGTTATGTTGGTTCGTCAAGTCCAGCCTTGCAAACGCCGGCCCTCCGCTTGTGGGAGTTCAATCCCAAGGGACCGCGTGTCATTCAAAATTTCCTCGGCCTGACGCACGAGGAGATGTACAAGTCATTCTTCGGACCTCAGGTAGAGTGTCCGGAAATCACCGAGGACGTGGGCCCGAGTAGTAACCGCGTCGCCGAACAGGTAAGGAATCTTCCGGCCGAACATACTATCTCTCATTTGTTACGAAGTTATTTCTAAGAGTTCGCTTTTTGACCAGGACTGGCTAACAAAGGCAAAGTTGATTCGGTGTTCGGCCCCCTCCCTGAGGGTTTGGACAATCCGGTATTGGAAAAGATGCTCCAGGTCGCACCTTGCCCGGAGCCCTTGAAGGAAGATACTGGGGAGTATAATACGGGCAGACGCGGGCCCCCTACGCTGCCCATTCTAACCGAGGGAGGGAGCGTCTCCATGAAGGAAGACGACTGGAGGAGGAAAAGGACTGCACCCGGGGATTCGGAAGCCGAAGCTTCCAAATGGGAGAAGAAGTCTCCCATAGAGGATCCTACCTTGGGGGGTGCTTTTGCCGCACAAAGTCCGCGGGGGGATCAATTCTCCAGCGAGTCGTAAGTGACCCGAAATACTTTAATAGTACAGGTATGCCATCTTTTTCTTCTGAGAAAATAACCACCGCGTATATCTTTGTAGTTCGGGCCTTAGCCCCTCTCAAATGAGCTCGTCTTTGAGGGATCTTCTTCCAGAGATGATGGAGAGCGAAACGCCTCCTCCGGACTCCTCCGCTCCGGAAGCGGGCGACCCCGAAGTGTCGTCGCGGAGGGCCTCTCCAAGTCCGGTGAGGCCAGAAGATAATCCCATTGACCCCCGAAGCTCCCAGTGTCCGGCTCCCGAAGAGAGCGGACAAAAGAGTCCGGCATCATCTGATGTGCGATCAGATGTTCTGAGGGAGTTGGTGGGGCAAGCGGACATCTCAGATGAACACCGTGTGCTGATGAATATGGTGATGGAGAGAATCTCGTTCGCCGAAAGCGGATTGCATGAAGATTTTATGAGTGTACTGACAGGCTTTGAGGTACGTAAAATAATGTATGATAGTCCTGCACATGCTAGGTGTGCCCTGTGTAGATAGTAGCCCCTGAGAGACTGGTTGTTGTCGGAAACGACGATGAACAGAGGATCATATTCCCAGGTAATAACCATACTGCCTCTATGTGCAGGTGATGGAAGCTCCGGTGGCTAGCCGGGCTAGCAAGTGTGCCCATTTAAAACGGCAGTTGGATGCGGCAGACGCCGACATCGAGCTTGTTAACAAAAGGCTTGACGAGGCACAGGGTAAGTGTCATTATCTGGTAAACGCCACATAGTAAGAGCAGCATGATGCCAGTATCTTTAATATGTTGTGACTGCAGATGGAGCTGCCACTGTTGAAGCCTTGCAGGCAGAACTTGCCCGAGCCAAGGAACAAGCGAGGTTTGGTAATGCAGCTGCTTTGAAGGCGGCCGAAGAGTTGAAAGATGAGAAGGCCGCGCATGGCGAGAGCCGAGATAAGATGGCCAAGATGGCCATAGAATTAAAGGCTGCCGCTGACCGTTGCCGGGTTCTTGAAAAGGAAAACCTAGCGAAGGCATCGGACCTTGAGAAGGCTGCTGCGACGAGAAAAGACATCCGCTCTGCTATGAGGGCGAAGAAGGAGGAGCTGCGGGAAGCCGGGGATATTGTAGCTGGGAAATCCTTTATGTTGCGGAGGAAGTTCGGAGATCCACGGTATGCCCCTCTGGATCGGCTGTGGAGTTCGGAGGATGTGTATATGGATTTGGCGGCGAGTGCTGCCGATGCGGCCAAGTACTTCCAGGGTCAGACGGACCGTGAAGTAGACCAGCTGTTTTGGAGACAATTCCATTCTTCCGAGCGTCCGCTTTCATTGACTGACCAATTAGCCGAATGGGCCGAACTGAATAGGTTGTCCGGACTCGCCATGAGGTCTGTTGTGGATCAGTTATGGCCGGAAAGGCCAAAACCGAACAGCTATTTCAGCTTGGTGCAACAGTTCCTTGACGTGGTGCCGTGCATTAATGTGATGAAGAGGTCGGCGTGCATAGAGGGCTCATGGATGGTCTTTTCCCGTGTTAAAGCATACTGGGCGGAGATGGATGCTACCACTGTTGCAGCGCGGGATTCGGCCATAGGCCGGATGGCTGCTGAGCACTACTTTGAAGAAGTTCTTGAGGGTTCTTGTTTGATAGAGACACAGTGCTCAAAAAATATTATGTTTGAGTGATATGTAATCTCATTGTAAGCGAAATGCTTTTATAAATTTTTATAAGGCTATTTTTATACTTTTGCCTGAAAGTAATATGATGCCTCTTGTGCGGCCGTTTATGTATACATGTGTATAACCTGAAAGATTGCAGCCGTCGGCTTCAACCCCCACGCATATAATGCGGAGGTGCTCCCAAAAAACACGCGTTCACACTTAACCCAACGTCTTGGTCCTATTAAGGAGGTGATAGCGGAGCGAGCGAGACAACCGGACTATAATGCTTTAGCACTTTCACTTAGCCATAGGAGTTTGACAATGGGGCTACTAGATAGCCCCTGGTGGCTCCGCACTCTCCCGATCCTGGGGTGCGTACATGCCTGGCCGGAAAACGGCTCTTCGTTAAGGAGGAGGAATTCTAACATTCCAACAGGTCATCGAGTGGTTGACCAGTCTCATGCTATATCATGACAGTCAGTTTTCGGCTTTCTCTACTAAGGTGCTCGTCCGGATGAACCAGGGCACAATTGCAGTAGTTCTCCTAGTGCTACCTTAGCCGGTAAAGCGGAACGTAAGGCACCAAAACACAGGAGCCTGGCAAACCCAACATTTGACCAAAGACAATGATTCGGAGCTGATGCATATAGGGCCAAACTCGCGATGCTGAACACTCCCTAAGGTATTCGGTCTTTGTGTTATAAACCGGGCCTAAATAATGGCCTTTGTAAGAAGCCCCTTGTGTCCAGGTACGTGCATTGTTCTGGTGTGTCCACATGCCAAGACGTCAGCATCCTTCTCAACGGTGGATATGTATCAACAAGAGACAGTAAAAAAGGTTTACGCAGGGTCTTAATCTAAAAAGAATCCTTGGAGCGGGTCCCTGCTGCACATCTGCGCCTGTGTCTCCGTTGTGCCGTATCCTGGACGGGTGTAGCACGATGATCGTCTGTAAAAGAGAGGAATTTAGGTGAAAATTTGTCGTGCAAAAAGGTAGTTTTTAAAGAAACCATGTATAATTCAAGATGAGAAAAAATTGCCACTTGTCTGTGCGCGCTGAGCCCCTTGTATTGACAAATAGGGGTGTGACCATTTATTCGGTATAAATAGCAGCGCCGGACTTGATTAGTTGTGTCTGAGGTCTTGACGACCTATTGGATGCTTTCGCTGGTCCGGGCGCCTTTAGTGTGCGGCTGCCAAGGCAGCCGCACTCTCTTCGGCGCGCAGAGATCGCTTGATATTTCCGTTCACTGAAATGATGCCACGTGGACCGGGCATCTTGAGTGTGAGGGAGGCATAGTGTGGTATTGCATTAAAGCGAGCGAAAGCTTCGCGTCCGAGCAGTGCTTGATAGCCACTTTGGAATGGAGCAATGTGGAAGGTTAAATGCTCGCGACGGAAGTTATCGAGGGAGCCGAATATAACTTGTAGTAGGAGGGAGCCCGTACAACTAGCCCCTGGGCCTGGCGTTACTCTTTTAAAGGTAGTATTGCTATGGCGAATTTTTGTTGGGTCTAACCCCATCCCGCTGATTGTATCCTGATATATTAGGTTTAGATTGCTGCCACCGTCCATCAAGACTCGTGTGAAGTGATATCCGCCAATTACTGGGTCTAATACCAGGGCAGCCCATCCTGCGCGTCGGATACTTGCTGAGTAATCGCGATGGTTGAAAGTGATCGGTTGAGACGACCAGTGGAAGGACTTCGCGGTGACAGGCACTTGGGTATATTTTCCTAGGAGTGTTGCGTTGTTTTTCCCTTGATCACGTGTAACACGTTTACTGTTTTGACTTCTGGTGGAAATTTCTTTTGTTCCCCAGTGTCTTGCTTGGGAGGCTCGTCCTCGTCTTCACTTGGTGTATCCTCCCCCTTGTGTACGGCGTTGAGCTTGCCGGACTGCTTGAAGACCCAACATTCTCTGTGGGTATGATTAGCAGGTTTACCAGGGGTACTATGTGTTGGGGATATACCCCGCGGCGTAAACCGTCCGGAAGTTAACCCGGCGAGGACTTGGCGGTTTATCTGAAGACCCCGCTGGCACTTGGCGAGTTACTGGCGACCCACCCTAACCTGGCGGTTTACAAGCAACCCACCTGGTTATTATGACTCACTAGTGATCCGGCGTGCGGGATAGACGGATGACAAGGCCCAAGGCCCAGAAGGCCGGTTCATGTTTAATGGTGGGCCGGTTTAAGCGGAAAGGCATGAGGAACATTTATCTTATAAGGAGCTAAGACATGGACTTGTATCCGGTTTGTATTAGAGATAGACTAGTCCTAATCCTAATAGGACTATACATGTAACCCGCCCCTCCAACATATATAAGGATGGGCAGGGCTCCCTAAAAAGGACAAGTTTCACAAGTTCCACAAGTTGGACAAGTTAGGTTTAGACAATAGCTCTCGAGATAGAGCACTCTTGTAACCGTGATCATGATCATCAATATCAATGAAGCAGGATGTAGGCTTTTACCTCCACCGTGAAGGGCCGAACCTGGGTAAAACATCGCGTCTCTCGTCCCGCTCAACCCCTCTCAAGCTACCATATAGATGCGTTGGCCTCACGACTAAGTCCTGACATTAAGAACATCTGCCGTGACAATTCCACGAGAGTTGGTGCCCACCGTGGGGCCTGCGCAAGGTGGTGATATGTTTTTGGAGGGATCTCCCCAGTGATCAAGGAGTTTGCAATTTTAGAATCTATGAGATTGAAGTTAAGGGAAAAAAATTAGGGTTGGGCGTTGTGTGTGCCGCCAAAGCATATACAATCCGACGGAACTAAGGAGATCGATTTCTGCTGCTACCGCGTGTCGCTGAGACCAACAAGAACTCTGCTACAGCCGGGTCACGTCAAACACCCGTGTGGGTTCCAGAGAAGGAGATTTCGAGGCGAATCTATAAAGGAAAGTATGAAAAAAAAGAGGAAACAACCCACGACCCGGAAGCGGTTTTCGCTATCGAACCACCGTCGCTCCATCGTTCTGCGCTCCCGTGGCTCCAAGCAGCCTCCCGGGCCTCTACTGTAACCCACGACCCGCCTCGTCTCACGGGCCCTCCTCCGTGTGGCCGCGCTGGGCCGTGGCTGGCCGTGCCTCTGCCACTCTTGCTATAGCAGCGGACGAACTTCATCGACCAGCGGGAGTACCCGCGTCGCAAGCCCCCGAGTCGCCGCCGAAGGGCCACCTAGGGCCTTCAGGCCGCTGGAGAGCCGCCCTGTTGACCCTGCGGGCGCGCCCCTGCTTCCGCTGCACCTCGCCGACGAGCCGCTGTCTCCATGGCCTTGTTGAAACGCCATTGCCGACCGTGACTCCGTTTCGGATGTACCATATTGCTGCTGTCTCAAAGTCCAGAAACAAAACAGCTTGGACGGTGCGTACAGGAATCAGCCAAAGCTAAACATGATTAGCTAAAGCCAAAGCAATCACGCACTGATGTCCAAAAAGGTACTATTTGGGCATATCCTCCCAAGCTTCATGGATGCGTGGGTGGATGTGAAGGCCCATTAAAACTGCATGAGGGATTTTGCTTCTTGCTTTGATCCCTATGTCTGAATAAGTCAGGTGGTATCCGTCTAAAGTTTATTTTATTAATATATTCTTTTTATCAAAGAACAATTACTTGGTCTTGTAATATTTTTGCAGGACCGTTACGAAAAGGTGTCGCCTAAGGGGGCGCATCAACATTACTTTTTGCATTGGTGTTTGTCCGTGCTAGGATGCTCGACGGATATATGTGCAAGTCGCCGCCCCGATGTTCGGATTACATCCGTCCACACCTGCCACCGATTCGTGCATCTACACCGGTTAAACAACATCATGTTTGAATCGCCACCCGCGCCGCTTTACAAACGCCATGGACGACTCGTCCATCTGCCCTCACGGCGGTTCACGCATCCGCACCGGCTTACAATGCCACGGCCGACTCATCTGTTGTTCAGGCGAATCAGGTGATATCCCTCTAAGTATAATTTAGCACATATTATTTTTGTCAGAGAGCAATTACTTTGGCCTTTGTATTTTATATGCAGGACAATTAGTCATTGCAAAGCCGATGGCCGGATCATGGATATATAAATTGCGTAATTATTGTCATGTGCTGGCATATGACCATGCCACAATGATCAAAGAATATGTGTGCAAGACGCTGCCCTTGTGGCCCGGACTACTTCGACTCACCGGGACCGCACCCGCGATTAACTCGCCCGTCTGTGCCACAGATACGGAGAGCACATTGCTGGCGTCTGTCTACACCGACGATTGATCACGCCGGTTTACAATGCCCGCGGCCAACTCTCCGTCCGCGCCGGTTTACAATGCCCGTGGCCGGTTCATGCATCCGCACCGGTTTACAACACCAGTGCCGACTCTCCTCGTCCGCACCGGCTTACAACGCCGCGGCCGACTCATCTGTCTGTGCCGCTTGTGATGCCGCGGTCATCTTTATCGTGCGCCCTCGCGGCCTGGTGTACATCAACATACCGGGCCGCACCTGTCTGCATGAGATGTTTATTGGATATGAGCAAGTCACAGCTTGGGTAGTCCGGTTTTCTTTCAAATTGGAGACAAATTATCATCAACCGTCGTTTGCACTGGATGGTTCAATGGGCAGGCGCACAAGTCGCCGCCACTACAGTTTTGATTAACTTCAAATCGCCAGTTGGAAGGAACAATTGGCCGAGTTGCTGACACGGCTCATATGGGATCATTTGCAACCCGCCGCAGTCACCTCAACCTTCTATGGATTCACATCGTGCTATCCATGCTAATGATATACAAGTTATGCCGGTTTATATCACGGTCAAATATGGAGAGTCTCAAGCCAACTCCTCGAGTCACCTTTGAGACTCGTGGGCTACGATGACATGACTCAGCGAATCTTGCCAGTTTCAGCAAATTTAAGAACCCCAGGACGATGGAGGAAAGGATAACCCGGTCCCGGAGGCTACTGTTATATTGATGAAAGTTTAAAGGACGTCAGAAAATTTTCTGGCCGAAAATGAAGATTTCGGGTTAAAATCCGGTTCAAGGGAAAGATGTCTCCCACAAAGCTTTAAACTCTCAATATCCAGTTCAAGATCCCGGTTCAGAAGAATTTATCTCTTGCAAAAAGTTAAAAATTGCCAAAGAGGACCTGCTGCCACGATGTGCGGTTCAAACATGGGTATTCTGCCTTACTGGCCATGACATATTATTGATCACATGGGAACCTCAGCTAAAGCGGGGTATTTGTTCTTGTACATCATGTGTGGTTACACGGAGTTGTTCTAAAGTGGCCTCCGGTTTACCCCTTGAGTTATCTTTTCAAAAGCGTCATGTTATATCACTTGGGGGTTTCGTCGTGTCCGAACCAATACAATACCTCTTGATAGGCGAGAGCCACCAGATCACTTGGGGACTTGGTCACGTCTGAACCAGTCATGCCTCCTGATCGGCCTAAGGCCACAGAATCACTTGGGGGCTTGGTCGAACCCGAACGATTGCCATGCCACTTGGTCGGCATAAATGCCACGGTTTCATTTGGGGACCTGGCTGACTAGAACCATAGTTACACCTAACGGGAGCTTGGTCGTGTTCGGCCATGGTAACGCCATTTGATCAGCTCAAATAAACCTTTTTTGCAAACAGTTTTGTCATTGCCTTTGCTTCACACTTTTCTTTGAAAGATATTTCTCTCTTTTTATTACATTTTTTAAACCGACAAAGTTTTCAACCAATCAATTGACGGAACACAGTTCACGTCAATCCGGAGACTACTTGCTCAGTTTGATTTTCTGTTACCATCCTATTATGGAGTAAACCGGTGATTATCAACCCGGCTCGACCTTCAACTACAAGTTGTCAGTACATGACCAATTATAATCCGGCGATTATTAACCCGGTTCGGTTCGACTACAAGTCGCCAGTATTATATATGGATAATCCGGTGTCTATCATAACCCGACATGGTTTTATCATAAACCGGCACAATATGGAAGGAGTTATCAGTACTCAAGATTTGGGTTATCACCCTTACTACAAAAAGTTGGTAAAACCAACAATGTGATTCAATGTCACAGGTATGATATATTTCATATTTGATTATTCTTAAGTGCAGCCTTGGTTATAAACCCGGGTTATATGTTGGGCGTTATGACCCGTCCGGCGGTAAACCTCCAAGATACTTTACACTTGTTGTATGCAGAAACAGGTTGAATAAAGCATAATTACAAATCACCGGTGTTTATTGAACCGGCCTGGCTTTGGACTATAAGTTGCCAGTATATATTTGGATTGTGCCATTGGAATTATGGCCTTATAAATCATTGGGTATATTATCCAAATAGCCAACATGGCTGGATTTTTATTATGGTTATCAATAACTAGTATTATGAGTAAGGTTTTCAAAGTCGCTTTAGCGCAATGGCTATCATATTATCAATAGATATGATTTATTCTACAATGGAAGGAATAGTCCCGAGTCGCTGCAGGCTTACAACCCGGCACTTGGGGGCTACATTATTCAAATCGAGATTACATGCAAGTCTCATGTCGCTGCAAGCATGCATCATGACACTTAGGGGCTAATGCCAAGTCATTTTTAGTCTTACTGAAGACCCGACTCATCATATTATAATGAGCCGGCCCTTGGGGGCTACACATCACTGCTAAAATCTATATAATTATATTTACAAAGTTCCTGCTCATTATTGCATAATGACCCGGCCCTTGGGGGTTACACTGATTGAAGTTTTTATAAGCAATTACAAGTCCCAGGTTGCTGCAAGCATGACAACCCGGCACTTGGGGGCTACATATATGGAGTATTCAGTTTATATGATTGAGATGAACAAACCGGATTTCTTCAAGGTTGAAACACTTATTGGAGCAAGTCTTAAGTTATCACTATGTTCTCCTCTTAAGACTTGGGGGCTACAGGTATTATGCATATAAAGGAGGAACATCTTCATTTTATCAGTTTTGAGCAAATCAGGAAGATCAATTACATGACCCGGTGTCGACAACAATTATGACCCGGCGCCATCAATATTTATAAACCGGCTATTTTGGTAATATTAAACCGGCAAGTTTTAAGTCTTCAAACCGGTTGAATATCAGATAAGTATTTTCAGACCCATGTTTCTTAAACCGGCGCTTTTGGAGCTGAGTCAAAGGAGTTATTCTTCATGATATTTCTCGGTGACAAACCAAGGTCGGCAAATTGATTATGAAGCTGGTCTGTTGACCCGGATTTCTCAGAAGGATGAAATAACAAGGACTTAAGGATGATCGGGTACCGGTTTACAAAAATTCTTAACCCGGAGCATAACCTGTCAAATTTGTTCTTGTGTTTATTTTGCAGCATAAGTTTACCATGAATAAATCCAAGCTAAACTTGGGGGCTAATGTCAGGGATATACCCCGCAGCGTAAACCGGCCGGAAGTTAACCCGGCCGGACTTGGCGGTTTATCTGAAGACCCCGCTGACACTTGGCGAGTTACTGGCGACCCGCCCTGACCTGGCGGTTTACAAGCAACCCACCTGGTTATTATGACTCACTAGTGATCCGGCATGCGGGACAGACGAATGAGAAGGCCCAAGGCCCAGAAGGCCGGTTCACGTTTAATGGTGGGCCGGTTTAAGCAGAAAGGCATGAGGAACATTTATCTTACAAGGAGCTAAGACCTGGACTTGTATCCGGTTTGTATTAGAGATAGACTAGCCCTAATCCTAATAGGAATCTACATGTAACCCGCCCCTCGAACATATATAAGGATGGGCAGGGCTCCCCAAAAAGGACAAGTTTCACAAGTTCCACAAGTTGGACAAGTTAGGTTTAGACAATAGCTCTCGAGATAGAGCACTCTTGTAACCGTGATCATCATCATCAATATCAATGAAGTAGGATGTAGGCTTTTACCTCCACCGTGAGGGGCCGAACCTGGGTAAAACATCGCGTCTCTCGTCCCGCTCAACCCCTCTCAAGCTACCACATAGATGTGTTGGCCTCGCGACTAAGTCCTGACATTAAGGACATCTGCCGTGAGAATTCCACGACACTATGGATCTGACATACTTGGTCCAGAATTTTGTTGAGGCTGAACAGTTCAACCCTGGTGCCTTTAGAGGGCGGCTTTTGACCTGGCCGAGAGCTTTTGAATCCGGCGTTTACTGTCGTGCCCTTCGTGCTGTCTTCTTTATTCTGGCGTTTGTTATTGTTGTTGTGCCGTGATTTCCCGTTTCCATCTCTAACTTCAGATGTACTGGGGTCGCTAGTGCTGCATCTGGCTAGTCAGCTGTCCTCACTCGCGCAAAAGCGGGTCATGAGGCTTGTTAATGCGGCCATCGTTCTCGACTAATTTTGGCCGAGGTGTCTGTCGGGCCATTCGTCACGGACGCTATGCTTAAAAGCTGCCAAGGCTTCGGCGTCCGGACAGTCGACAATCTGGTTCTTTTTAGTAAGAAACCTGTTCCAAAGCTTTCGGGCTGACTCTCCGGGCTGTTGAGTTATATGACTCAAATCGTCCGCATCCGGAGGTCGGACATAAGTCCCTTGAAAATTTGCCCGAAAGGCGTCTTCGAGCTCTTCCCAACTTCCAATGGAGCTTTCGGGGAGGCCTTTAAGCCAGTGACGTGCTGGCCCTTTGAGCTTGAGGGGCAAGTACTTGATGGCGTGGAGATCATCTCCTCGATCCATATGGATTTGAAGGATGTAGTCCTCAATCCGGACCCCAGGGTCTGTTGTTCCGTCGTATGTCTCTATGTTTACGGGTTTGAATCCCTCTGGAAATTCATGGTCCAGCACCTCATCGGTGATACATAGGGGGTGTGCGGCACCCCTGTAGCTGGGTGTACCGCGTTGTTCGGATGTTTGTTGTGTTGCATTGTATGCTGGGGCGCGCTTGCGTGGTCCATAGATGGATCTTGTTACGCCGTCCTTTGGGTGCGAGCCCTCGCATGGGTCGCGTGTTGTATTGTGAGTGGCGTTGTATGCCGCTCTGTGTTGTTAGAGGGGTCGTCTATCCGGCCAGGTGGGTGCTTTGATATTTGGTTGTGAGGGGTCTGAGGCCTCCTCATCGAATTCAGGTAGCAGCTTCCGCTTTGGGTAGCTCTTGGAGGGGCGATTGTCGCCGTACCTCGCTGCTGTGTTGAGTATTTTACTCCATCTGATTTGGAGTGTGTCTTGCACAGCCTTGAGCCTTTCCTTCTGCTTTTTAAGACTCCTCGCGGTGGCAACAAGCATTTTACGGGCATTCTGCTGCTCTGGGTGCCTGTCCGGCGTTATGTCATCCGGACCATTATCCTTGATAGAATTTGTTTGTTCGGTTTGATTATCCGGATTGCCGTTGTCCGGCAGCGGTTCGCCCTGCTCCAGCGCTGGGTCTGTGTGATCGTTATTTCTGTCGAGGCGGGATTTGGGGCGGCGCTTGCGTCGCCACTTTGACTGCTTTTCGAGGGAACAAGCCTTCGGTGCGTCCTTCCGCTCCTCGTCGTCATCTTTTGGTGCGTCCACCATGTATATGTCATATGACGAGGTGGCTTTCCAGGTCCCCATAGGCGCTGGTTCTTCATCGTCTCCTTCATCGGCGTCCATAACATCGATGTCTTCGGAGTCGAAGTCGAGCATGTCGGTTAAATCGTCGACGGTGGCTACAAAGTGGGTGGTGGGTGGGCTTTGAATTTCTTCATCGTCCGTATCCCAACCTTGCTGACCGTAGACCGGCCAGGGCTCTCCTGATAAAGAGAGAGACTTTAGTGTCTTCAAAATATCGCCAAAAGGCGAGTGCTGAAAGATGTCCGCGGCAGTAAACTCCATGATCGGCGCCCAATCGGATTCGATCGGCAGGGGCGCGGAGGGTTCGGAGTCCGGAGAGGAGTCCGCCTCCTTGGAGTCACGAGTCTCGCGGAGTGGAGGGCTGGTGTTCGGCTCGATCGCCGTTGGGATCACAGCCCCCGAGGCGGCGTCCAACCACCCATCCTCGATCGGTGCAGTTGGCTCCGAATTAAGGGTCAAAGCCGATGCGAGTGCGGCCTCCAGGGCACTGTTCGGCGGCAGAGCTAAATCATGCTCGTCGTGACAGTGCGGCGCGCTCGGCAGTGGCTCGAATCCGTCGAAGATCAAGTCCCCGCGGATGTCAGCCGTGTAGTTTAAACTTCCAAATCTGACCTGACGGCCAGGGGCATAGCTTTCAATCTGCTCCAGATGGCCAAGTGAATTGGCCCGCAGTGCGAAGCCGCCGAAGACGAAGATCTGTCCGGGGGGAAGGTATCACCCTGGACTACATCGCTATTGATGATCGTAGGAGCCATCAAGCCTAATGGCGACGACACAGAGGAACTCTCAATGAAAGCACCAATGTCGGTGTCAAAACCGGCGGATCTCGGGTAGGGGGTCCCGAACTGTGTGTCTAGGCCGGATGGTAACAGGAGGCAAGGGACACGAAGTTTTACCCAGGTTCGGGCCCTCTTGATGGAGGTAAAACCCTACGTCCTGCTTGATTAATATTGATGATATGGGTAGTACAAGAGTAGATCTACCACGAGATCGGAGAGGCTAAACCCTAGAAGCTAGCCTATGGTATGATTGTTGTTCTGTATCTTGTCCTACGGACTAAAATCCTCCGGTTTATATAGACACCGGAGAGGGTTAGGGTTACACAAAGTCGGTTACAATGGTAGGAGATGTACATATCCGTATCGCCAAGCTTGCCTTCCACGCCAAGGAAAGTCCCTTCCGGACACGGGACGAAGTCTTCAATCTTGTATCTTCATAGTCTAGGAGTCCGGCTGAAGGTATAGTCCGGCCATCCGGACACCCCCTAATCCAGGACTCCCTCAGTATCCAACACAGATTCTTGGAGAAGGGGTGGTTTACAAGAAACCAACTTGATCACGAACTTAACATAGCGGTCAGGTGACAACCTGGTAACACATCCGAGAAGATATTCAGAAAATCACGAACCACCGATATGTTACTAAGCTCGAGAACAATCTTGCTTTTCAGGGCAAGACGATGTGACCAAGAAGAGCAAGGGATTCAATCCTAACTCAAGGACCAAAGAGTGCACCAAAATAAGGACAAGGTAGCACGATCAATCCTAGAATAGTGATTCGATAACCAACACGCTAAGAATGATATTAATGTCCATTAACTACCAAGCAACACGGTTGCTAGGGGTATTGATTTCACACATCATGGTTCACTTGTCGGCATTCCGGTTGCGACAACACAGGACCGAGGAGTGAAAGATGATGGCAAGAAGTACCACTATATCAAGAGTTCATAGGATGGTGTGCAATTGCCATGATATTCTTGATATAAAGATGGCAATACTCCAAGGTAGAACAGAACAAAAACTGCATTGGCATTTTGATTTGTGGAATACAACTACTTTGACCCAATCCTAGAAATGGACGAGGTACTGGAGTTTGTTCTCCTAGACATTCCGAAATAGAATGGATTGACGGACCATAAGAATAATAGGCATCGATGAACGAATGCACGCATACTCTTGACTATCAATTGATAGACGATGGTCAGAATATAGGTGAAAAGGGACAACTCAAAGGAACATATAACTTTCTGAGTTGTGGACGCATAGAATAGTAGGTCGAGCAAGCTCAACTTATTTCTTCCGGATAACCCATGCAGAAAGGTAGGACTGGCAGAGTCACAATATAGAATCGAGAACTCCTTAGGAGTACTCTAATGGTGATCTTTTGGTTCAAAGAACTTCTGCCTTAATGGTTCATGGTATTTGGAAGAAGAAAATACCACGGACCTCGAGGACTATTGCAAAGGTTACTAATATCCTAAAGGAACTAGCAAACACTATCAACATGAAGTAAGTAGGGTAAATTTTGGGCTCAAGAACCCAGAAATAGAAGGCCTACTAACTAAATGGCATCACGGGATGCTTTCGAAAATGATGGCCAGAATCATCACACTGGCTCACAAAAACATGGCTAGGTTACTAGATGATCCCCTAAGACACCTAGGGTCATAATAATAATTCCAACATATATGTCGAGGCAATAGAGTACCTCAACTCAGAATTTAGTGTGATTAACCTGGCCTAAAGGAACATCGAAACCAAAGGAAAAGGATTTTGCAAATGCATCAGATTGTTTCGAAACTTGGGATGACTCGGGCAGCATAACGGCTGTAAATGCTTGAAAAAGTCTTGAGACATCCTGTAAAATGGTGGTATAACCACTCAACATCACAATATCAAGGTTCTGAGGCCAGCTATGAACATATGGAAGTAGTAGGAACTGAACTGAGGCTTGAACTCAACAATCCTAGGCAACTATGGTTTAGTAACACGTCATCCCGAGAGATAGAAGAGAATCCTAGTTCTTAACCCCGTAGAAAAGATAAGATGACTCAGATCAGAAGGTCAAGAGGATAAGGAGTAAAAAGAGCCTTACGTTCCCTTCCACAATCAATTCCCTTATAAAACTAAAGCATTTCTAGACACAACTTCGACCAGTTTGGCTTGGTAATCCTACAGGCAGTCAGGATCTGATACCAAAGCTATCAGGACCCCGATTCCAAGTCACATCGATCTAGCCGGTAACCCCTCATATCACTTTGTGGCCTCATGCATGGTATTCCCACGGGTGTCGCCCTACCATGGCCCGAGACCATTTGCGCCTTTTGGCTCACGTATATGATAGTGTCGCTAGCATCCATATGACAGAGAACCCGGGCCGACATGGCTAGTCGTGAACCCAAAGTGGCACTAACTTACGGGGACAGGCATACATGAATCAACATCGAGCATGTCTGTTATCAGCGTGCGAATCCGGGCTATAGCACTGGGCTAACAGGACTCCAGTGAACCGGGCTGTAGCAGGCTAGGCAGGACTCCGGATGTCACCGCATGACATTTCCCCGAAGGGACAGACACAGGAACGAAGTGAATCACATGCTGGCCAGTCAAGTGTTTTGGAGCAGTAGTGCTGGGCTAGCACTCCGGGGAACCGGGCCGTAGCAGACTACTACGGCTCATGGAAGCACAAGACTACATTTCCCCATAAGAAAGGCTACCAAGGATAAACAACTAGGTTTTCGAATCCCACACATACCAAGCATTTCAATCATACACACAATATGCTCGATATGTGCAAATACAACATGGCATCACAACAAGACTCTACGACTCAGAGTATTTATTCATTAGGCTCCGAGGAGCGAGATATTATAAACATAGGTCTCATGACCCAACATACAGAGCATACAAGCAACAAGCACATGCAGAAGCTTAACTTGTCTGAGTAGAGACAATTATAAATGAAGAAGGCTGAGAAGCCTGACTATCTACAAGACCCTCCCAAGGGTACAAGATCGTAGCTGAGGTAACAAGCTAAACATCGAAGTCCACGCGGAACTACTAGCGAGACTAAAGTCTCTTTGCAAAACATAAAATAAGCAAACGTGAGTACAAATGTACCCAACAAGACTTACATCAGAACTATCTACATATGCATCGGTATCAACAAAGGGGTGGTGGAGTTTAACTGCAGCAAGCCAGCTTTGACTCAGTGGCTATCCTAAACTATGACTGCAAGTAACTCTTTGAGGTGGCGCACACGAGTCCACATATTCACCATATCAATACACCACTATGGATCCGCTCCCGTCTTCCTACGAGAACTCCATCCATAGCACTCACGCTTTTCTTGCGCATTTTAGAGTATCCACTTTCACTTGTCTATGAACTATGCAAGGGGTCCAAGTTCCCATATCCTAGGAATCCGGCTATTCGAATAGTTAATGATAACCCTGCAGGGGTGCACTTCTTCACACACGCTCTCGCAACTTACCACCATGTACACGTCGTGTATCTCGACAACCTTCAAGCGGAAGCCTGATGAGGGAGTCGGCCTCGACCTGACTAATCACACAAGTCTCTCGTCAGGTTTATCGCCTATTCGGGTTCCATCCGCAAGGAGATCCGGCCGGGGTGTCGCTCACGGCCCCAAACGATGTGAGCAGGGTTCCCAAGCCCACCATCCGGGTGCCACTTGGTACACCATGCCACTGTGCCTAGTCTGTCCCAAGCCCACTTGTACCGGGTGCCACTTGGTAGACTACTAACACAACCTACAAACACCAAAAACTAGTTGCAACTCCTGGACAGAGATCAGGTTGATTAATAAGTTGAGAGGGGCAATTAAGCATTCCAATGCGTGGTAGTAGCTATTCATGGATCACAAACACAGAACTCGGTTCCTAAGGACGGCTTCAATGAGACAACCCACCATGTACTCCTACATGGCCTCTCACCGATACCTTTACCAAATCGTGTTCACACACTTAGCTCACAACAGTAGGACATGTTCATCACCATTCCAATTCATCCCCGATGAATTGGACCTGACTCAACTCTAAGCAGTAGCAGGCATGACAAACAAGCATGAATGAGTAGGCACATCAGGGCTCAAAGAACTCCTACTAATGCTAGTGGGTTTCATCTATTTACTGTGGCAATGACAGGTCATGCAGAGGAAAGGGATTCAACAACCGCAGCATGTAACAGTTGAATCGGTGTTGTCCTAATGCAGTAAAAGAGAGCAGGAGCGAGAGAGTGGGATTGTATTGGAATGAACAAGGGGGTTTTGCTTGCCTGGCACTTCTAAAGATAGTATAGCTCTTCATCGGTGTCATGGATCACATTGTCGAAACATCGTCTACCGAGGGGGAACAACCACCGGCAAACACAGAAAGAACACAATCAATGCAATGCAAAATATGATGCATGATCATGACTTGCCAACATGTTGTGATTTGAGCTAATGCAGCTAAGAACAAAAGGGTTTGAGTTGATTTGAACCAAAGGTTCAAAATCAAATAAAAACGAAGAACTTACAAAGTTCATTATCATGTTTTGATCTAAACAGCAAGGTTAAGTTGTTTAAACATGCATGAAACTAGTACAGATGGATAGCTTAGATTTTTCTGATCATTTTTCATATATAATTTGTTTGATTTAGAGTTACGGTTGAATTACTATGAATTTTTGAAGTTTTGGATATTTTCTACAATTTTCTGAATTATTTTAAATCCAGAAGATGTAAACTGCGTCAGCGTTGCGTCACTGTGACGTCAGCTGGTCAGCGGGGTCGTCCAGGTCAAACCTGAGCAGTGGGTCCCACTGGTCAGTGGCACAACTAATTAACCAAGTTAATTAGCCTTAAGTTAATTCAAACTAAACTGTTTGTGGGGCCGGGGCCCACTAGTCAGCGACTAACTAGCTAACTAACCTAGGTTAATTAGTGTTAAACAGATACTAACTAAAAGTGTCAGGGGGTGGCCCACGCGTCAGTGACACAAGGGGGAAGGTCAAACCCTGGTCAGCGGGGTCGAACCCGCCGGACCTAGTCCACGGCTCGTCGCCGGCGACGACTGAGACGATGGAGGGCTTTGAAAATCGCCCATAGGCGATGGTTTTGGGCGTGGGGAGGCTCTACGAAGAGCTGCTGCTCGCGCGCAGCTGATGGAGGAGACGACGGGAGCTAGGGTGGCCGGAGACGACCACGGCGAGGTCATCCGCGGCGGTCAGGCGCGGCAGCGGCGAGCGGCGGTGACGGTGGCGCTCGGTTGCGGGAGAGAGAGCGGGTCAGAAGAGGGAACGAGCACGGGGAAGCGCGAGAGAGTGAACCAGGGAGCTGCATGGCGTCACGGGAGGCGTCTAGGGCGTCGAGGGGGAGTGGAAAGCAGGAGGTGGCCGGGGCGCGTGGCCACGCGCACGGGGCACACGCCCGGCGTCCTTCTGTCGCGAGGAAGACGACATGGGGAAGGCCAGTGGGCTGGGCCACACAGTGCTGGACCAGCACAGGAGCTGGGCCGGTTGGTGGGCGCCAGGTTAGTCCTTCTCTCTCTCTCTCTCTCTTTCTCTCTCTCTCTCTCTCTCTCTCTCTCTCTCTCTCTCTCTCTCTCTCTCTCTCTTTTATTTCGGTTTTTCTATTTTCTGTAATTGTGTTTGGCTTTATTAAAAATGCCAGGGTATTTCCAAAAATCAAGAAACTGCTCAGTGTCACTGTTTGGAATATTTTCAACAGCAAACATTTCAGTTTGTGATTATTTGAGCATTTAAAATATTATTAGCAATTAAATGCCCAAATGCAAATACTATATAATTTGATTCAAAAATCCAGAATGGCCTAGAAAATGTAGACCGTTTTTGGGAGAGGTTCTAGACCAATTCAAAATGATGAACTTTTGTGAAGGGCATTTTGGGTTCATTGAAATGTTTTTCAGTTGAACCTGGTATTTTCAGGGTGGGTGCTGGGGTTTGTTGATCCCCATTTTAGGTTTAAGAAAAATTTAAACATGATGCAACACAAGACTAGCTAACCCAGATGAGACCAGAACTAGGGATGTGACAGAGGCCCAGTTAGGAGCCCAAGCCACAGCCGATCCAATACGTACGTGCGTGCGTGTAGCAGCGCCGCCGCCTAACATGATCGAGACTAGGGTTATCGAGACCGGTTTTGCGTTGCTAGGTCAGGGGCGTGCGAGGAGGATCTCTTGCGCCGACGCTATGGTCGGACGCGGGCCTCCACCCGGCAAGCGAGGTCTGCCGCCCATCCTCGATGCTACGGCTGCCGTTGGCCACGGGGCTCCTCCCGCCACTGCCGCTGGGGGTGCTCGGAGGACCGGCCGCGCCGTTCCACTCGTCGCTAGTGGTGGTGGTGTCGGGCGCGGGGCTCCAAGTACGCAGATGTCACCGGCCGGTGCAGGTGGTGGCGCGGTAGCCGGACGTGGCACCCCCACGCGTGACAGGGCCCGGTGACTGCTGCTGGTTCTCACGCACTAGGGCATGTTGCTCGGACAAATGCGCAGCAGCCAGATGATCAGCAGCCGTTTGCTAAGGCGCCGGCAATCGGAAGAGGTCGCGCTGCTCAAGGGTGTGGTGGTTACAGTGGATACAACATAGATGGTCAGAACTTCAACTGATACGGGCAGTGGGGAGATGACGGTTGTGATGCATATGGTGAGGGGCTGCACCGTGGATCGTCATCCGGTGGCGGCCGTGGATATAATTGGTACAATGATGACGGACCAGGACATTTTCAAGGTCCACCCGGCAACTTTGTTGAAGGTGACGCCGGTCCCAATGACCATTACCGGGGAGGTTATCGGCGGGGCGGGAGGGGCAGGCGTCCACCTCCACCGCGACATCCTCCGCCTCCTCCACCCGTTGCAGACGCTCTTGCGGGAGTGGACCTCGACCACGCAGCTGGTGTGGCAGCCGCCCCATCCACTTTGTCCATGGCCGCGGTTGATGCGGTCAGGGCGTTGGCAGCGATCACCGTCCCGGCTGCCGCTGGAGCCGGTAAGGCTGACAAAGCGACGGACAAAGCAAAGGGAGAAAAACTTTCCAAGTGGGCTATCAAGAAGAAAAAGCTACCTTGCTATAGATGTGGAGAACCGGGGCACTTTGTGGTTGAGTGTACTAATGAGCTTTGTGACTATTGCCTCAGATCGCAGCATGTAACCGGTGTCTGCTCACTTCTTTCCAGTCCTAAACCTGGCGTAAACATTTATGGTGTGTGTTGCAAGGAGTTGATGTTCTTTGAGACACCGGAGGTGGATCCTCTATCGCATGTGGTTGAGTGTTCATTCCCAGCTGTGGTTCGAGTTACTAATGGGCAGTTGACTGAGGCGCAGATTGTGAGGCAGATCCATGACCTGGTTCCAGGTAACTATCAGTGGCACCTAGAGAAATTGGAGGGACAATCCTACAAGATGGATTTCCCTACTAAAGAGGATCAGATGCATTTTATTAAGTTTGGGTTATGTAGAGTCCCAAGTACTAATATTATCATTGCCTTTGATGAGTGGAAACAGAATGAACCAGAGGGTACACCTTTAGAGAAGGTCTGGGTTCGTTTCTTTGGTGCGCCACCAAAACTGATTAAACACTTTTTGATTGCTTGGAGTTTGGGCTCTATGATTGGAAGACAGAAAAGGTAGGCATGCCGTTCACTCGATCACAAGGGGCTGCGAGGCTGCTTGTCAGTGTGGTGTGTGTTGAGTTCATACCAGATGTGGTTCGATGGACACATGCCGGAGTCACATACCCTTTGGAGCTTGAGATTGAGGATACTCCGGTCTCCTAGGATGGGGATGATATTTAGGATATGGACACAACTGAGGGGGCGGTGCCCCAGGGGATCAGGATGAGGGGACTGATAACCCTTGACAAGAGCCGGCCAAGGGGCCCAATGAGCAGTTAGATAAGGCGGATAGTTCTGCCAAAGTGGCACCCCCGACCACAACTCCGACGAGCACTCTTCTTTTTGGTTCGTTTGGAGCGAGTTCTTCTCCTACTCTGCTGTGGAGCACTAGAGTCAAGGCGGACGATCCGGTGGAGCTTGAGTTACCACCGGTGTTGGCTCTGGACTGCGAGGAGATGACAGTACTTGAGGCTTCAAACTCTCATCAGGCATCTTAGGGCTTACAAGAGAGAGGCCCAGTCACACCTGGTGGGCGCATGGATCATGGCGAGATGCTCGCGTGTGGGAGGGGCCGAGAGCAGGTGGCTCACAATGCCCTCTTACGCGCATCCGAGTCGAGTTCTTTGGGAGGGGCGCCTGGCCAGGAGGGCCTAGGTGCCCTTTCTATCTCGGCGGCTCCGGAAGATCTGGTAGGAAGGTGCGGGCAGGAGGCCCATGTATTAATCTCTCCGTCGGCCCATGGCGTCCAGGGGAGTCAGGGGCCACGCAGTCCTCTCGGTGAGGGGGGGAACGGGACTACTGAGCAGGTTGCTCCATGGTCTGCTTCCCCCTTGACCACTATGGCCGATGCCCACTCGACCACGCCCTACCCTCCTTCACCGACACTAGGAGAAGGGCGTGAGAGTCGGGAGCGCACCCCTCGGGAGAGGACGACAAAGGAGCTTGTCGCTTTCGGCGGGATCGTGGATCCGGTGATGGCTGGCAGGCGTGTCAGCAACTGGATCCAGGATCAGCCGGATGCGGACGACCTGCAGTTAGCGCGTGCCAGGAGGGCAGCCATGCTTCGTAATGTCGAGGCTACTACAGGTATGTCTTTTGATAAAAAATGTTCATTATTGCATTTCACAGAGAATGAAATAGTGGATAAGGCAAATGACTTAGGGATCTCTCTGGGATCAAATGACCATGAGGTCGCTAAATCCGTCAATGATCTTTTAGACTTGGAAGCGGAGAGGGCTTCCGAAATTATTCGTAATCTAGCATCTATTAAACCCATGAATGACACTGAGGTGAACAATCTGGGTATGATTGATCTAGCAAATAGATGCAATAACCTTTTGCCTAGTGTGGAGGCGGAGGATGTGGAGGGATCGTAGAATGCCGACACGGTAGAACCGCTCCTCAGGGAGGGCACTAGTTCTGTCGTCGATAATCTTATTGTTCTGCGGGGTGTTGGGGAGAAGCCCAAATGAACCTGGAAGCGGAAAATTTATCCTACGTCGGCAATACGCAGAAGTGCTAGAGTTAAATTTAAGAAAAAAATTCATGATGACTTATGAAAGGAATATTTTGGAATAGCAGAGGTCTAACTTACTTGGCTAAACAGAGGTTCTTAGGAGAGACAATAATAGAACAACACTTAGACTTTATCGCACTTCTGGAAACTGGTCGAGACAATTTCACATCACAATTTCTCCAAACTCTTTCCAGTGGGATTAATTTTGACTAGCACATTTTACCTCCTAGAGGAAGGTCTGACAGGATTTTACTAGGAGTATGGTGTGAGACACTCGAGGTGCTTAATGTGGTTTAGGGAGACTTTTCGGTTAAATTCAGGGTAAGATCAAAACTAGATGGGTTCCGGTGGTCTCTTGTAGCTATATATGGAGCAGCACAACCTAAATTCAAACCAGATTTTTTGGCTGACCTAGTGCGGATTTGTGGGAATGAAAATCTGCCAATACTTGTCGGGGGAGATTTTAATATTATCGGGAGGAGAAAGGAAAAGAACAATGACAATTTTGATGGTCGTTGGTCTATGATGTATAACATGATTATTGAGAGTCTCAATTTGAGAGAAATAGAACTCACTGGTAGACAATTTAGATGGGCCAACTCGTTACGCATTCGGACTTATGAAAAGCTGGATAGGGTACTTGCCAGTGTTGAGTGGGAAAAAATATCCGTTGGTGTCAGTCCATGCGATTCAGAGAGCGATCTTGGAGCACACACCACTTTTACTAGATTTGGGTGAGGCTACTCATGTGGCAAATAAAAATACGTTCTCTTTCGAACAAAGCTGGTTCGAGAAAGAAGGTTTTCTGGAGCTTATTGCACGTGAGTGGGCCAAACCCGTTAGTGGGAGGACACATGTTGAGAGATGGCAAAACAAAATTAGACATCTCAGACAGTTTTTGAGAGGGTGGGCCAAAAATGAGAGTGGGATCTACAAATAGGAAAAACAGCGTCTTACTCAATTAATTGAGGCACTAGAGTTAAAGGCCGAGGACGCTCTTCTTTCTGTTAATGAGCAAAGAACTAAGTCCGAGGCTGAGCACAGCTTATGAGCTCTCCTAAGAGAGGACGAGCTTAAGTGGGCTTTGCGGGCTAAAACGCTTAAGGTTGTCCAAGGGGACGACAATACACAATTCTTCCATATGGTTGCAAATGGCAAACATAGGAAGAAGAAAATTCTACAACTTGAACAGGACGAGGGGACAATAGTGGGACATGAAAATCTGAAATCATATATTTCAAATTATTATAAGCAACTCTTTGGACCCCCGAATACAAGTACGGTGAAGCTAGATGAGTTTGTCATTGAGGATATTCCTCAATTACAGACAGCGGAGAATGACATTCTCTCTGCACCGTTTACTGAAAAAGAGGTTCTTGAAGCCATATCGCAAATGAAGCCGAATAAAGCACCGGGACCAGATGGGTTTCCAGCTGAATTCTATAAGAAATGTTGGTATATCATTAAAGATGATCTTATGCCTATGTTTCACGATTTCTTCAACGGTCATTTGGAGTTGTTTCATCTCAACTTCAGTACGATAATGCTGCTACCCAAGAAAGATGAGGCAGTTCGGATCGAGCAATTCCGGCCCATATGTCTGTTGAATGTGAGCTTTAAAATTTTCACAAAGGTTGGAACTAATAGATTGACACAAATTGCCCATTCAGTGATCCAACCAAGTCAGACAGCGTTCATGCCAGGACGACATATACTGGAAGGGGTGGTTGTGCTGCATGAAACACGTCATGTGATCCACTCGAAGAAACTAGATGGGGTTATCTTCAAAGTGGATTTTGAGAGGGCGTATGATAAAGTAAAGTGGCCTTTCCTTCAGCAGGCAATGCGTATCAAGGGTTTTAGTGATGCTTGGAGAAACCAAGTGAATACCCAAGTTCAGAAGGGTAGTGTCGGAATAAAGGTGAACGATGATATCGGTCACTATTTTCAGACGCATAAGGGGTTGAGACAAGGGGAGTCCATGTCTCCTCTTCTGTTCAATATTGCGGCAGATATGTCGGCCTTTATTATCGGCAGGGCCAAGCAACATGGCCATGGAGAGGGTTTAGTTCCTCATCTAGTCGATGGAGGAGTCTCCATTCTACAATATGCTGACGACACTATCTGGCTTAAAAATAAACTTTCATAAGAGTGAATTGTTCTGCTTTGGGAAGGCCAAAGAGGAGGAACAAGTTTATAGACAATTGTTCAGTTGTGAATTAGGCTCTTTACCCTTCAGTTACTTGGGTATTCCGATTCATCACCGTAAACTTTCCAATAAAGAATGGAAATGCATTGAAGAATGAATTGAAAAATAACTTAGCTGCTGGAAGGGCAAGCTTATGTCGTATGGAGGCCGGCTAGTTCTGATTAACTCAGTACTGACTAGTATGCCGATGTTCTTACTTTCTTTCTTCAAAATTCCAAAAGGGGTTCGAAAACGACTTGATTTCTATAGATCTCGCTTCTTTTGGTAGTCTGATGAGGCCAAGAGGAAATACCATCTTGCGAGATGGGACATTCTGTGCCGACCGAAGGACCAAGGAGGTCTCGGTATTGAGAACTTAGAAATTAAGAATAAGTGTCTTATGAGTAAGTGGTTATACAGGCTAGAGCATGAGCTGGAGGGTATGTGGTCCCAAATCCTGCGCAATAAGTATTTGCACTCGAAGACACTAGCTCAGGTTACCATGCGACCGACTGACTCGCTGATACGTCTCCAACGTATCTATAATTTTTGATTGTTTATTACCCATTTTGGATGTTTATGGGCTTTATTATACACTTTTATATTATTTTTGGGACTAACCAATTAACCGGAGGCCCAACCCAAAATGCTGTTTTATTGCCTATTTCAGTGTTTCGAAGAAAAGGAATATCAAATGGAGTCCAAACGTAATGAAACCTTCGGGAGAGTTATTTTTGGAACGGAAGCAACCCAGGAGACTTGGAGTAGACGTCAGGAAAGCTTCGAGGAAGCCATGAGGCAGGGAGGCGCGCCCTACCCCCCTGGGCGTGCCCCCACCCTCGTGGGCCCCTCATGGCTCCCCTGACTAACTTCTTTTGCCTATATATATATCCGTATACCCTAAAAACATCCGAGAACAGAATAGATCGGGAGTTCAGCCTCCAGAAGCCTCCGTAGCCATCGAAAACCAATCTAGACCCGTTCCGGCACCCTGTCGGAGGGTGGAATCCCTCTCCGATGGCCATCTTCATTATCTCGGCGTTCTCCATGACAAGGAGGGAGTAGTTCACCCTCAGGGCTGAGGGTATGTACCCGTAGCTATGTGTTTGATCTCTCTCTCTCTCTCTCTCTCGTGTTCTTGAGGTGGTACGATCTTGCTGTATCGCGAGCTTTGCTATTATAGTTGCATCTTACGATGTTTCTGCCCCTCAACTCTCTTGTGATGAATTGAGTTTTCTCTTTGAAGTTATCTTATCGGATTGAGTCTTTAAGGATTTGAGAACACTTGATGTATGTCTTGCATGTGCTTATCTGTGGTGACAATGGGATATCACGTGATCCACTTGATGTATGTTTTGGTGATCAACTTGCGAGTTCCGTGACCTCGTGAACTTATGCATAGGGGTTGGCACACGTTTTCGTCTTGACTCTCCGGTAGAAACTTTGGGGCACTATTTGAAGTTTTTTGTGTTGGTTGAATAGATGAATCTGAGATTTTGTGATGCATGTCGTATAATCATACCCACGGATACTTGAGGTGACATTGGAGTATCTAGGTGACATTAGGGTTTTGGTTGATTTTTGTCATAAGGTGTTATTCTAGTACGAACTCTTGAATAGGTCGATCAGAAAGAATAACTTTGAGGTGGTTTCGTACCCTACAATAATATGTTCGATTGTTCTCCGCTATTAGTGACTTTGGAGTGACTCTTTGTTGCATGTTGAGGGATGGTTATATGATCTAATTATGTTATTATTGTTGAGAGAACTTGCACTAGTGAAAGTATGAACCCTAGGCATTATTTCCTAGCATTGCAATACTGTCTGTGCTCACTTTTACCACTTGCTACCTTGCAGTTTTTATATTTCAGATTACAAAAACCATTATCTACTATCCATATTGCACTTGTGTCACCATCTCTTCGCCGAACTAGAGCACCTATACAATTTACCATTGTATTGGGTGTGTTGGGGACACAAGAGACTCTTTGTTATTTGGTTGCAGGGTTGTTTGAGAGAGACCATCTTCAACCTATGCCTCTCGTAGATTGATAAACCTTAGGTCATCCACTTGCGGGAAATTTGCTACTGTCCTACAAACCTCTCCACTTGGAGGCCCAACAACGTCTACAAGAAGAAGGTTGCGTAGTAGACATCAAGCTCTTTTCCGGCGCCGTTGCCGGGGAGGTTAGTGCTTGAAGGTATATCTTTAGATCTTGCAATGGAATCTTATTGTTTCTTGTTTTATCACTACTTTAGTCTATAAAAGAAAACTGAAAAAATGGAATTGAGAATACCTCATATGCTTCATCTTTTTAATGTCTTTCATGAAAATAATGATTCCGATAATTGTGCCAAAATGCTAGAAGAAGAATGTATTAAAATGTTTGGCACTAAATCTTTGGATGATGAGCATGATTGCAATGTTATTAGTATGAATTCTTTGAATACCCATGATGCTAACGATATGCAAAGCCACAAGCTTGGGGATGCTATGTTTGATGAAGATGGTATTTTTAGCCTCCCAAGTTTTGACATGCAAATTTGTTATGATGATAGCATGCAACCTACTTATGATGATCATATTAATGAAAGTGGGTTTGGAAGAGTGTCAACTTTAGGAAGTAGTAATCCCACTATTTTGGAGGATGTTGAATATTATTGTGATAATTATGAAAGTGGATTTGGAGAGGTCATGAGTTTATTTAGAAATGATTCCACTATCTTGGAAGAGGTTTCAATTGATTATGATGAGAACAAAGTTGCTACTTATGATGATTATTGTGATGACACTTATGCTATAAAAAGTAGTGATCATTATATTTATAAAACTTGTCATGATTATGATTACCCTTTTTCTGAACATTACTCTTTTAGTGTGGAAACAATTTATAGTATTCGATTTTCTTATGATATTCCCACTATTCCGAATGAGAAGAATTTTGCTTATGTGGGGAATAGTAAATTTTCTATGCTTGTAGATCATGAAAGAATGCTTTATGTGATGGTTATATTGTTGAATTAATTCATGATGCTACTGAAAATTATTATGAGGGAGGAATATATGCTTGTAGGAATTGCAATAATATTAAGTTTCCTCTCTATGTGCTTAAAGTTTTAAAGTTATGCTTGTTTTGCCTTCCTATGCTAGTTGATTATTGTTCCCATAAGTTGTTTGCTCACAAAATCCCTATGCATAGGAAGTGGCTTAGACTTAAATGTGCTAGTCATATTCTTCATGATGCTCTCTTTGTGTTTCAATTCTTATCTTTTATGTGAGCATCATTGAAATTAGCATGCCTAGCTAGGGGCGTTAAACGTTAGCGCTTGCTGGGAGGCAACCCAATTTTATTTTTGTTCCTTGCTTTTTGGTTCTGTTTAGTAATAAATAATTCATCTAGCCTCTGTTTAGATGTAGTTTTATGCTTTTACTTAGTGTTTGTGCCAAGTAGAACCTTTGGGAAGACTTGGGGAAAGTCTTTGCGATCTTGCTGTAAAAAAGAGAAACTTTAGCGCTCACGAGATTTGCTGCCATTTTTTACTGGAGAGTGCTATCTAGTTAATTATTTTTTTAGATGATTAATAGATAAATTCCTCACATCCAGAAATTTATTTTAGAACTTTTGGGGTTCCAGAAGTATTTGAAACTTACATATTACTACAGACTGTTCTGTTTTTGACATATTCTGTTTTTCGTATGTTGTTTGCTTATTTTGATGAATCTATGGCTAGTAATAGAGTTTATGAACCATAGGAAAGTTGGATTACAGTAGGTTTAACACCAATATAAATAAAGAATATGAGTTCATTACAGTACCTTGAAGTGGTGGTTTGTTTTCTTATACTAACGGAGCTCACGAGATTTTCTTTTAAGTTTTGTGTTGTAAAGTTTTCAAGTTTTGGGTAAAGATTCGATGGACTATGGAATAAGGAGTGGCAAGAGTCTCAGCTTGAGGATGCCCAAGGAAGTCCAAGGTAATATCAAGGACAAACAAGATCCTAAGCTTGGGGATGCCCCGGAAGGCATCCCCTCTTTCGTCTTCGTTCATCGGTAACTTTACTTGGAGCTATATTTTTATTCACCACATGATATGTGTTTTGCTTGGAGCATCATTTTATTTTCTTTTGTTTTGCTTGCTGTTTGAATAAAATACCAAGATCTGAAATTATTAAATGTTAGAGAGTCTTCACATAGTTGCATAATTATTCGACTACTCATTGATCTTCACTTATATCTTTTGGAGTAGTTTGTCATTTGCTCTAGTGCTTCACTTATATCCTTTTAGAGCACGACGGTGGTTTATTTTGAAGAAATAGATGAACTCTCATACTTAACTTATATTATTTTGGGAGTCTTTAGAATAGCATGGTAATTTGCTTTGGTTATGAATTTAGTTATAATATGATGGGCATCCAAGATGGGTATAATAAAAACTTTCATATAAAGTGCATTGAATACTATGAGAAGTTTGATACTTGATAATTGTTTTGAGATATGGAGATGGTGATATTAGAGTCATGCTAGTTGAGTAGTTGTGAATTTGAGAAATACTTGTGTTGAAGTTTGTGATTCCCGTAGCATGCACGTATGGTGAACAGTTATGTGATGAAGTCGGAGCATGATTCATTTATTGATTGTCTTCCTTATGATTGGCGGTCGGGGACGAGCGATGGTCTTTTCCTACCAATCTTTCCCCCTAGGAGCATGCGTAGTACTTTGTTTTGATAACTAATAGATTTTTGCTATAAGTATGTGAGTTCTTTATGACTAATGTTGAGTCCATGGATTATACACACTCTCACCCTTCCACCATTGCTAGCCTCTCTAGTACCGCGCAGCTTTCGCCGGTACCATAAACCCACCATTACCTTCCTCAAAACAACCACCATACCTACTTATTATCGCATTTCCATAGCCATTATGAGATATATTGCCATGCAACTTTCCACCGTTCCGTTTATTATGACACGCTCCATCATTGTCATATTGCTTTGCATGATCATGTAGTTGATATCGTATTTGTGGCAAAGCCACCGTTCATAATTCTTTCATACATGTCACTCATGAGTCATTGCACATCCCGGTACATCGCCGGAGGCATTCATATAGAGTCATATTTTGTTCTAAGTATCGAGTTGTAATTCTTGAGTTCTAAGTAAATAAAAGTGTGATGGTCATCATTATTAGAGCATTGTCCCATGTGAGGAAAGGATGATGGAGACTATGATTGCCCCACAAGTCGGGATGATAGTTCGGACAAAAAAGAAAAAAAAAAGAAAAAAGAGGCCATAAAAAAGAGAAGGCCCGAAAAAATGAGAGAAAAAGAGAGAAGGGGCAATGCTACTATCCTTTTTACCACACTTGTGCTTCAAAGTAGCATTATGATCTTCATGATAGAGAGTCTCCTATGTTGTCGCTTTCATATACCAGTGGGAATCTTTCATTATAGAACTTGACTTGTATATTCCAATGATGGACTTCCTCAAAATGCCCTAGGTCTTCGTGAGCAAGCGAGTTGGATGCACACCCACTTAGTTTCTTTTTGAGCTTTCACACACTTATAGCTCTAGTGCACCCGTTGCATGGCAATCCCTACTCACTCACATTGATATCTATTGATGGGCATCTCCATAGCCCGTTGATACGCCTAGTTGATGTGAGACTATCTTCTCCTTTTTGTCTTCTCCACAACCACCATTCTATTCCACCTATAGTGCTATGTCCATGGCTCATGCTCATGTATTGCATGAAGATTGAAAAAGTTCGAGAACATCAAAAGTACGAAACAATTGCTTGGCTTGTCATCGGGGTTGTACATGATTTAAATATTTTGTGTGACGAAGATAGAGCATAGCCAGACTATATGATTTTGTAGGGATAGCTTTCTTTGGACATGTTATTTTGAGAAGACATGATTACTTTGTTAGTATGCTTGAAGTATTATTATTTTTATGTCAATATTAAACTTTTGTCTTGAATCTTTCGGATCTGAATATTCTTGCCACAATAAAGAGAATTACATGGATAAATATGTTAGGTAGCATTCCACATCAAAAATTCTGTTTTTATCATTTACCTACTCGAGGACAAGCAGGAATTAAGCTTGGGAATGCTTGATACGAATCCAGCATATCTATAATTTTTTATTGGTCCATGGTATTATATTACCCGTTTTGGATGTTTATGGGCTTTATTATACACTTTTATATTATTTTTTGGACTAACCTATTAACCGGAGGCCCAGCCCAATATGTTGTTTTATTATCTATTCCATTGTTTCGAAGAAAAGGAATATCAAATGGAGTCCAGACAGAATGAAACCTTCGGGAGAGTTATGTTTGAAACAGAAGCAGCCCATGAGACTTGGAGTAGACGTCAGTGAAGCTTCGAGGAAGCCACGAGGCAGGGAAGCGCGCCCTACCCCCTGGGCGTGCCCCCCATCCTTGTGGGCCCCTTGTGGATCCCCTGACTGACTTCTTTCGCCTATATATATCCATATACCCTAAAAACATCCGAGAGCAGAATAGATCGGGAGTTCCGCCGCCAAAATCCTCCGTAGCCACCGAAAACCAATCTAGAACCGTTCCGACACCCTGCCGGAGGGGAGAATCCCTCTCCGGTGGCCATCTTCATCATCCCGGCGCTCTCCATGACGAGGAGGGAGTAGTTCACCCTCGGGGCTGAGGGTATGTACCAGTAGCTATGTGTTTGATATCTCTCTCTCGTGTTCTTGAGGTGGTACGATCTTGATATATCACGAGCTTTGCTATTATAGTTGGATCTTATGATGTTTCTCCCCCTCTACTCTCTTGTGATGAATTGAGTTTTCCCTTTGAAGTTATCTTATCATATTGAGTCTTTAAGGATTGAGAACACTTGATGTATGCCTTACATGTGCTTATCTGTGGTGACAATGGGATATCACGTGATCCACTTGATGTATGTTTTGGTGATCAACTTACGAGTTCCGTGACCTCATGAACTTATGCATAGGGGTTGGCACACATTTTCGTCTTGACTCTCCGTTAGAAACTTTGGGGCACTCTTTGAAGTTCCTTGTGTTGGTTGAATAGATGAATCTGAGATTGTGTGATGCATATCGTATAATCATACCCACGGATACTTGAGGTGACATTGGAGTATCTAGGTGACATTAGGGTTTTGGTTGATTTGTGTCTTAAGGTGTTATTCTAGTACGAACTCTTGAATAGATCGATCAGAAAGAATAACTTTGAGGTGGTTTCGTACCCTACAATAATCTCTTCGTTTGTTCTCCGCTATTAGCGACTTTGGAGTGACTCTTTTTTGCATGTTGAGGGATGGTTATATGATCCAATTATATTATTATTGTTGAGAGAACTTGCACTAGTGAAAGTATGAACCCTAGGCCTTGTTTCCTAGCATTGCAATACCGTTTGTGCTCACTTTTACCACTTGCTACCTTGCTGTTTTTATATTTTCAGATTACAAAAACCATTATCTACTATCCATATTGCACTTGTATCACCATCTCTTCGCCAAACTAGTGCACCTATACAATTTACCGTTGTATTGGGCGTGTTGGGGACACAAGAGACTCTTTGTTATTTGGTTGCAGGGTTGTTTGAGAGAGACCATCTTCAACCTACGCCTCTCCCAGATTGATAAACCTTAGGTCATCCACTTGAGGGAAATTTGCTACTGTCCTATAAACTTCTGCACTTGGAGGCCCAACAACGTCTACACGAAGAAGGTTGCATAGTAGACATCGCTCGCCATTCTGGAAAGGACTTATGAGGATGAAGGATTTGTTCTTTCGTTGGGTCAAATTCTTGGTGGGCAATGTGATGTCAACAAGATTTTGGGAGGATACATGGTTAGGAGAGATGCCCCTAGCCATTCAATATCTCACCCTTTATAATATTGTGCAACGTGAGGAGTATTATGTAGGCACAGTGTTTCAAACTATTCCCTTGAACATCCCATTCAGACGGGTGTTAGTTGGTGCGAGATGGACCGCCTGGATGCATTTGGTTCGGAGACTGATAGACGTTCAACTCTCCGATCAACCGGATGCGTCACAATGGAAGCTAACTAAGAATGGGACTTTTACGATAAAATCTTTTTATAGGGATTTGATTAATTCTGGCCCACTCTCAAGGTCGTTGCACATTTGGAAGGTCAAGGTCCCTTTGCGTATTAAAATTGTTATGTGATTTGTCCATAAACAAGTGATACTCACAAAGATAACTTAATTAAAAGGCGATGGGTAGGCAGCTCACGATGTTATTTTTGTGATCATGATGAAACAATACAGCACTTATTTCTTGATTGCCCACTTGCCAAATTACTTTGAAGAACGATTCATATAGTCTTCAACATTAGCCCTCCCGTTCATATTACATCTTTATTTGGGATGTGGTTAGCTCGAGTTGATCAGAGTACTGCGGCTCGTATTCGGATTGGAATATGTGCACTATTATGGGCTATATGGAACTGCAGAAATGACATGATTTTTAATAGACAACACACTTTAACTTTCTTGCAGGTTATCTTCAGGACTACAGCTTGGATCTGTACGTGGTCCTTACTCACTCTTATAGACTCCAGGGAGCCTTTGATTACTGGGTGCAACCAATGGGAGATGGTAGCTCGGACTATATTCAACCGGTTCGGATGACGCTCGCATAATAGGATAGGAGTCTAGGGAGCTTATCCTTCTTAATACCATATCGGTTGATCATGTCAGCATGTTATTTCCCTTTTGTTCACTTTGTTATGCTCCGTTTGTGAGCTGTAAGACCTTTTTGACGACTTTGTACGGATTATTAATAATATGGCTGCATGCATCTTCATGATGCAGAGGTCGGAGGCATGCCCTCATTTCAAAAAAAAAGATCTGGACACGGTGAGTCTCAGCGACAGAAGGAGCATTGCCTCCGTGTTGCTTCCCTGGGCGACTCGGGCGGCGCCCTATCCTTCCTCCCCACCACCCTTCTCCTCCCTACTGCTTGCTCTTGGCTGAGAGGTCCGACGGCAAAAGCCCCTCGTCCCGCAAGGTTGATGACGGTGGAGCTCATGCTCCTCTTGTCCTCTTCCTCCCTTCTCCTCTCTCCCTTCTTGTGGTCCTCTCATCTGTTCCCGTCACCGACCGGACGTCCTTCCACGCCAACCACGCAAGTCCGGCCGGCTCGACCCCTGATCCGGACGTGCCGGCAGCCAGCGACGCCAGATGTCGTCCACTTTGGTCTAGGGCCCCCGGTGGTGTGCTGCTCTTGGATCTCCTGTTGGGGAAGCATTGTTCATTTGCCAACCACAACATATATATGATTATTATATTAAACTATGACAATGCCCGTTTGTTGCTATGGGATATAAATATTCTAGTCCATTAGGTCGTGATTTACCTTCCCAGATTAATGTGACTATGTAAATAAATGTTTATCACATCTTGCTCGTAATTTACTTGATAGTTTGATGAGAAGTTTGGCAGTAAGTTAAGATGAAACTGGTTCAGAAGGTAAATAAATTAAGAAGATTAATTAAAATACAGGGAAGATGCGGACAAAAGACATGCATAGTGTGACAAAAATACCAGCTGGCCAAAAAAATCGATGAAGGGACATGTTGGGAGAGGGAAGAATTGGTTGACGGAGCGTCTGTTGGAGTTATTACGATCTTGGGATTTCCTAGCCGGATAGGACTAGAAGACACTCACCATATAGGAATTGTATTGGTTAGGTTGGTAGAACGGCATTTTGGAGCTCGGCCTCCATCGAGGCCTTCTTTTTAAAATTCAAAATTCATTTTTTTTGGTACACAAGGACAAGGATATGATGTGTATGTGTGTTAAATTTCAGAATGAAATATCTTAAGATGTGATCTGTGCAGAAAGAGCAAATTCAAGGACTTTTGGGATAAATATATAAAGTGTTGAAAAGCCACATATTTTGTTTGCACAACCCTCATTTTAACTTATTTCGTCTAGAAAATTTACACACATGTGTGTTATGCCCCATGTATGTCTGTAGTTTTTTTCAGAATTATTTGAAATGTAAAAAAAATGAATTTTGTTGAATTTTGAATTTTTCAAAAACTGTCTCCCATAGAGACCGAGCGTCAAAAACAATTTTCGCTAGGTTCGTCCGTGGAGTTGAATCAACAAAAGCAAAACGCCAGGGACGTCACGTACCTGTGGCAATCCAGCCGGTTTGTCGTGTGCATCGGTCAGCATCGATCCGGTGAATCAATTAGCGTAGCTATTTTCCCAGACAAGAGTTTCTTACCGTGTACGTGCGTTGCTGCATATACTAGTAGATGGTGTAGCCAGATCGAGCTAGCTTGGAGCGGAAACTAGATACTCAGCGTGCTTCGTTCGTCCTTGGGTCGTCGGTCATCACGTGTCACCAGAAAGTACTCGGCGGTGCGGACCGGGCCAATAGTGCAGGAAATGAAACACTATTTATTTTAAGTAGTAGAGATAGCAGACGATGTTTAGGCCATGCACCAAGTGCACAGTATATTCGGGCACAAGCATGGACGATCGAGAGATACCCAATTAGCCTGCATACAGTACGTATTGCAAGCAAATAGCTAGGCTACAGATGTTTTACTGGGAGAGGCGGGAGCATTGAGTCCTTCGCATGTGCTTTTTTCTATTTGGCTTCCAATTCTTTTTAAGACAATCATATCTTTTTCAGATTTGTGTTGCTTGGGACGACGGCTTTCAAATAAGATCCATTTTGAATATGTTTTGAAGAATTTTGAAAAAAAATATTAATTGAAACTTACTGCAACTAAACGATAGAATCGCAGATTTCACAAATGCGGGCATCGAAATCTTAACCATAGAGCGAGGGAGAAATAAAATCGTAAGTTTTCATAAACTGTGAATGTTAAAATTGTAAGTTTCAGAAACCAGAACATAAAACTTGATGTGCACTCGTATGAGATCCAATGACTTTGCGGATCAAGAGGAAATCCGACGGCCGTGCTCGGCTGGGCAAGTGTGTGCCCCACACTACGTGACCCATGCGAATCTTTGGTATCACATTTATTCATCTATCATTTTGGTTGTAGTGCTAGGGATGGCACTGATGTAGTTATAGGTAGCTTGCTTCACCTGTACCACCTCTGGCCACCGCAGCTGCCTTCCCTCTGGCAGTTGAAGTAGGCAGCGGCAACTGGAGCGCCGAGGCTGTAGCACTCGGCCAAGTCCCTTGTGATGAAGTTGGAGCGCCACCCTGGTGCTGCGATGTCCTCCCGTGCTGCCTGCCGGAAAACCACAAATACGAAACGGTGGATCCCTGCTATCGGCTGCGGCTTCTCGTACGCCACCACCTCGGTTCCTGCATGCATGCAAAAAAATGCTCTTAAATGCACCGGTTTACATTTTAGAGCAAGAACAATAAGGTGACATAAACAGACCATAAGAACTAAAATATTATATCTTTGCTTAGCTGGAGGAGAGAGAAGAGGAGAGAGTAGAGAAGCAGGCTCTTGACTAGTAGCCGGTTGCAGCACAAGCCCTAAGATAGTTTGTGAGGTAGTAAGGTGAGTCAACTATTCATAAAGTAGTACACATTTAAAATATACTATTGTACATGCTGGTGGCTATTATGTTGGCTGTAGATGACATGACAACTCCTTACAATCGATTGTTGGATTTATTATTAACCATGCTCTTAGGCTTGTCACAATGGGAGCATCATAACTAATATTATGCCTATCAACTAGGCATTTTTGTTGACGTGATACAGTTAAATGAGGAGAAAGAGAATTGAGTATTATGATATGATATACAGTGGTACTCCCTTCGTTCCTTCTTGGTCCGCATATAAGATTTGGTCAACGTCAAATTTTGTAAAGTTTGACCACCTTTACAGAAAGAAATATCAACATCTACAATACTAAAGCTATATGGTATGAAAATTAATTTCATGATGCATCTAACAATATTGATTTCATATTGTGAATCTTGATAATTTTTTCTATAAACTTAGTCAAAGTTAACAAAGTTTGACTTTGACCAAATTTTATATACAGACTAAAAAAATGGAGGGAGTATCATATTAAATGAAGTGCTAGTATGTGTCATGCATGACAATAAATGATGTCAATATCATACCAAGCTATAAAACTACACATTAGAGCAAGTACAATAGTACCCAGTCAGCAGGCTATAAGAACTTCCACATCATCGAAATCATAGCTGGAAGAGAGAGAGAAAAGAGAAAAGAAGCAAGCGGGCGCTTCAGTTATCGCCGGCTACAGCACTGGAAACAAGAAATCCAACCCACATGCAGCCTGCATGCAGCCGGGTGAGCTAGCGCTTCATTCATTCCCGCCAATCAGCATGCGTCTCCTTCCCTCCTTTCACATGCACGCATTAAGTATTGATAGCTAGTTTACAGTCAATCTAATATACTAGCAGGCTATTACGAAGGCTACAAGTGACATGGCGTACATATATAGCCGGCAGCAGGCTTTCTTATTAACCATGCTCTTATGAAGATAGTACGATACACTAAAATCATATGTA
Organism: Triticum dicoccoides; assembly: GCF_002162155.2. Taxonomy (NCBI): domain Eukaryota; kingdom Viridiplantae; phylum Streptophyta; class Magnoliopsida; order Poales; family Poaceae; genus Triticum; species Triticum dicoccoides. The sequence goes on along the minus strand of NC_041388.1, from coordinate 704,526,099 downwards.
TAATACTAATATATGATACTTTTTATTATGACCCGTTATTCTTTTATTATTTATCAAAGAAGACGGCTGGGGAGGATAATTAACACGATACTACATGTACGTACTGGATGCATGGGTAAATTAGTTTCTTACCACGGCCCACGTCACCTCCTTCTGGTATGTCTGTGACAAGCCTATGTACGCAGAAATTAAACTGAATTAATTAGGTTAATTAGCTAGTATATAGTATACTATATGAAGTAATGAATGTTATATTTTTGACAAAAAGGTTAATTGGCCTACAAAGTGCAGCAATAAAGAAGTACTACCAAGCTACTCCTAAGGTAAAGCTAGCTTAATGTAGCCGGCACGCACGTACCAATGGAGATACTCCGTTCGGAAGGGTCGCTTGGTCTCGGTGCATCAGGGTCTACCATCACCTAGCAACAAATTAAAATGGGACACATTATTGCATGGACAATTTACCGTGTGTAACTCCGTTAAAACAAAATGACGTGTGTGTTTGCCTGGGAAATAAAGTACAGTATGGGGTGTGTCCACGAACTGTTCCGAACGTGTCCCAGAATATATACTATTTCTTCCCTTTCTGTTTATTCCGCATATAAGTTTTGTCTTAGGTCAAACTTTGTGAAGTTTAACAAAGATCTTTAGTATAGTAGATGTTGAACATAAATTTGCTCAAATTTCATAAAGTTGACTTAAGACAAAACTTATACCCACAGTAGAAAGAAACGGAGGGAGTGTCAAACTTACTACTCCGGGGCTAATATGTTTCACGAGGTTGGTTTTGAACATTGATAATAATATATCACATGAATATTACACAATGTATATTGTCAAATGCATATGTTAACGTAGTTTTTAATGATATATTTTTGTATACCATATATCTCATGTATTATTAATCAAATCAATTATCGAAGTCAACCTCAAAAAAATGTATTAGGCCATATATGGATGTGAGGGGGTAAATATAATATCTACTTCCCCTCTTTTGGTTTAAAGGGCTCATCACAAAATTCCCAGCAACCAAGATAGATGGTGAACGGATGTCACGAGCTTCACGAGTTCGAAACTGCCCAATTAAATATTCTACACATGTTCCACTCTTGAAGCAGGATATGCATGGTCTATAATTATCTCTCTCACATCACTGGCGTGGGACTCAAAACACTTTAATTGAATTGAATGAGACACATAAATTAGACTAATACAATGAAAACCTAATTTTTGAGATAAACCCTTTAAACCAAAATGGAGGGAGTATGTCCTGGAAGTACCCCAAGTGACTCATTTTACATCTTAAGGGCCTGCCTCACTTTAGGCCCTCTGACCATGCATCATCACCCTCCAGCGGCGCCATGAACCTCAGCGGCTCGTGGCCGCCGCATGCATGAGCATGAGATGGTAGAACTTGGGAGTCTCTCGGTCATGGCGGAGTGATGCGAAATGAGAAGGGAGGAAGATGAGAAACCCGCTGCTTATATTATTTGATGGAGAGAAAGGCTAGATGCAATATCGACCCCCAACAGAAAACCGGCGGGGGCACCTTGGTTTTGCAATAGTTCCCCTGCACCCAGAGAGAGGAACTCTGAAACAAATTGGTGGTGCGCGCCATGGATGCATGCATTCGATTGCAACGTACTTGTAGGTATACATATGCACAAGCAAGGCCTGAAGCAGTAGTAACGTATGAATATGATCGACCAGAGCACTCACGAGCGTGTAGAGTGATCCTGCTCTCCCTGTGATGTGCATCGTGGGCTGGTTCGCCACCTGCGACGGCCTTAGCTCGGACCCGACCGTCATCTCCCGGTTGCCATACGACACCCTCAGCCGGGCCGATGCGTTGAAGTAGTCGATGACATCGCCCACGATCCTTCCGACGATTAGCGGGTCCCTCGATCTCGACATATATATATATATATATATATATATATATATATATATATATATATATATATATATATATATATATATATATGCTCAGACCACTGACTTACTTAATCTTACTTATTATAGGACTCTTAGATAGATGAGGCTTTTATTTACACCAGCTGTACGTAGGCGACAGATTGTGTGTTATGGCATGCACTACGTGCACCGCGCGTGCTACTGCTATTTATATCCCTGCCTCCAGCCTCCCAGTGAAATTCTCACCCAAGAATCTTGAGTGAGTGGGAGGGCATCTCCAACAATGATCCGCAAATTCCCTCCGCCATCCATCCGCGAACAACGGAGGACCAGTCATCGGACATTGATGCCGGAGGCCGTCATCCAACGGTGCCCACATAAATTTTGGCCACTCTTTAAACTAACCGGACAAAATTCATGCAAAAAAGACGGATTTTCATATAAACCGGACAAAATTCATAACATTTCAGACATTTTTCATATAAACTGAAAAAATCATTACATTTTTCATTTAAACCTGACAACCCAACTCTAAAGCTAACTGATCACCGGAGCCCGTTTGCTATGTCTCGCCGTAAGCCCCGATAACTGAAGCTGCGACTATTGCCTTCGCCTTCTCGAGATCTGTCTCGATGCTCTCTTGCTCCGTTTCCGGAGCCTCGGGAAGTGATGCTGTCTGCCTCCATGTCACCGGCAAGTGGCTAATCGCCCATCGATATTCAGCCCACCAAGCTTGGTTTTAACGGGAGGGGAGCAATGGTTGCCTTCTTGTGACCCAAGCGGCGGCAACGTACCATGCGCTACTCTTTCTCGCACTAGGCGATGCCCACGGACATGTCGATTTCGTCGTCGTGGGGGCGGAGTGTAGGCGTTGGCCCAGCCGGCGATGTGCTCGTCGTTGTCGCTCTTGCCCCACACCTGCTCTGTCGCCTCGTCGAACTCCTTGGAGGCGGCCTCCAGATCCGCCTTACGCTGGCGGTACCACCTGCGGTCAAGGGAGATGTCGTGGGCGGAGGGGCAAGACTCGAGCAGCGCCACCTGCTTTGCGTCCGGCACGATCGCCCTGCCGGCGGCGATATGCTCCTGCGCCCTGCCGTTGGTCCTTGAGGAGTTGGAGGTTGTAGGCCGCGTTGGCCTGGGCCTTCCAAAAATGTTCCTCCCGCTCTTCCTGCACCATGTCCATGTAGTGGGTACGCACCTCGCCTATGGCCATGATACAATGCACCGATGAGGAGGGTGGTGCCGGCTCATCATCGGCGGCATCCTCCATTTGGGATTTCATCGGCCTCTGGCTGCCTGCCGGCCAGCTAGCCGACAACAATGGTGGCCACCTCCTTCTACTCCTATGACAATCTATCTCAGAGAGCTTTGGAGCGCGAGGAGGCCATGATGGGAGTGGTGCAGAGATGAGAAAGGGACCAGAGGAGGATGACTACGGCTATGGCCGGGGCTGCAGTTTATATAGCAGGCGAATGGCAATGGTGGGCGGCAAACGGATGGACAGGTGACGCCAGAGTTGGTTCCTCGGCAACTGCATGTCATTGATGTGGGCGCCGGACGGACGAATGAATGGCCGTTTTGTCGCTTGAATACGGAGCGACTGTCTGCACCAGGAAGTGGCGTGGGCAGTGCTCTCTTGGCTGGCATGCAACTTCAATGCCGAAATCAACGAGATGTCGTGTCCGCTCTGACCGGGCAAGAATGCGGCACTGATACTCTGGAGCGGCACTGACCATTTTTGGTGTGAAGTGCGCGCGGCGTGGGAGGGGGTTTTGGGTGGGCCATGGTTGCCAGACGTGGACGTGGCAGTGGTCCGGACGCCGGCAAAGCCTCCTAATTTATCTCTGGTTTGCGGGAAAAAGTACGTCTAGACCACTAGGCGGACCGATACAAGGCCCCATTAGATTGCACAACACGTTCGGACTGCCCGGTCCAGATGTATGCAGTCAGTTTCAAGGTGGGCGCTGGATATGACATGACTACTGTTAAAAAGATATAATTTTCTTTTTTCTGTGGAAAAAATATAAGTTATAGGATTTGTGGTATGCCTTTTAATTAGCCGACATATCTAAGCCAATAATGGACTAAACTAATCTCCCTAAAAGAACGGACTACACTGACCAGAACAAGAAATATACATCTTCGAATCTGTTGCAGTTACGAATCAACCTGTGGTTGGATGGTTAGAGGGACTGTGGTATCCCGAATGAGACTTGCCTGCTCCCTCCCCGTGTGCCCATCCATGCTCCCGCATACGTGACTTGATTTGATTGAAACAAAATAGCGCTCGGCCCCACCCCCTTAAAATCAGGGGGGAGATGATTAGATTAAAAAGGAAAAAAGGAAAAAGACAACCGTAGGATGAAGTGGGAGCACGGATGGGAGCATGGGGAGGGAGCAGGCAAGCCGGATCCTGGTATCCCAGCCCACCAAGGTTCAAGTCCTGGTGCTCGCATTTATTTCTGAATTTATTTCAAAATTTTCGGTGATGCGCATTCAGTGGAAGAAGACGTTTCCATCGACGACGAGATGCCTAAAGATAAGGTGTACGTGTGTGTTTATAGAGTGAGTGTATGCGCATATATACAGCGCTTGCGTTCTCTTTTAAAAAAATCTGTTGCAGTTCCCAGATCTCTGATTGGATGGCCAATGCATTGTTGCCGGACCGAGAGTTTGAATTAAGATACAAAATACAAGAGATTACGTTTCCTCGCCCTTTTAGGGCTTTTCTGGAATCAAACTTTCTGTAAAGGTCCATCCCAATCAGTTCAGCCTAAAGTAGTACCAGTAGTGGGCAGAATCTGAACCCTTCACGTGCTGGAGATTTGAATATATCACAAAGAATGTGGTGATCCAATCAGCCGGCGACAGCACATGCTATCTTTCTCTATCTCCCTTGTCTCTTAGCATAGAGGTCTCTTCCTAACCAGCTTGACTCCCTCTCTCCGTCTCTATCAACTGTACGATGTTTGTGCGTGCTGACAATGGGTCACACACGCAAGGGCTCCAATAACAATCAGCATCCACTCCGCGGAAATGAAAAACCTGAGAGCAAATCTCTATGAGAGCCGCTATAATTCCGACCCGCAAAATTCTTATATGAGCGTGTTGGAGCTGGAAGCGGATCCTCTAATATGAAGAAGAGAAATCACCTAAGCTACAATTTCCTGACTTCCCTCTTTCATATCCATATGATTAAAGCTAAAATAACTTAAATTAATTTGTAAATTACAAATCTATTGTATACATTTACACAAATTACATGCAAACAAAATTATGATGCAAAAAAATTAATTTTAAATTTATTTACATGAACAGTAACCACACACATAACCTTCTGCATTAGATAAATACAGTATTTGCTACAGTGTCCCTGACTTTTCTTCTTTGTTTTGCACTACATTATACTGTAGCTTAGGTGACTTCCCTCCTTAATGTTAGAGGATCCACTTCCGTTGGAGCTGCCTCTAACGACAAACAGCAAGCAGCCTTCGGCGACGAATGTCAACCTCACCCGCTCTAGCTGGACACACCAGCGACCTACGCCATGGACGAGGATCGTTCTTCTGACGGAGCCGCCGAGCGTCCATCTTCGTGCTTGTAAGTGACCAGCTGTAGACCCAAGTGAGGAGCCACTCATTCTCATCGGGCTCCACTGGTAACCCACGGTGACGGCGCACGGACTGCTCCGCTGCATTCATTTCCCTTGTTCGCTACCTCTCGCGGCCGGTGGCGTGCCCGTCCGGCACGGCGGTGTGGGCACTAGCACCCACCACTACCTGCATGGAGCAGTGGCCGGCGGGGTAGGGGGCGACGTGGGATGGTGCGGACTGCGCAGCCCTCGTGCAGCTGAGAGGGGCCGTGAGGAGCCAGCTCCGTGTCCTCGCTGCGTCGGAGGGGGAGAGACAAGGCGGTAGATTCGAAACTGCCCCCATGTCCACCTTGGACTATAGGCACATGCACAGAGGACTGGAGTGTGGGATGGCGCCGAATCTTCGCTGGCAGCCGCCGCCGGGGATGGCAGTCAGCCTCTTCTCGTGTTCTTCGGTGAAGAAGAGGTGCAAGAGTGTGAGGGGAATGGGGTGCGCGACGCGTGGCTCCATCCTGCTGGCGAGGGATGAAACCCTACCGCCGGCGAGGAGTCAAAACCTAGCGATGACGCCCTCGCCGTAGGACGGACCTGCAGGGACGGGAATGAACTGGACAAAAATCGTACCAAAATGCCCCTAAAATTTGTGACGCAAATGTCAGATTTTATTTATTTATTTTGAAAATGATCCTCGGATGTCCATATAATACAAGTGACATCCGCGTATTATTGAATCTGGACCGTTCAATCCGCATGGACGGACAGTCCATATCGACGGAATGCCGTGTGGAGGGCGTCATGCCTTTACCAGGAGATGGTCCAGCCACGTCCTCGATCGTGTTCCGGCCACAAACTATCATGCTTGTCGTGATCGTCTACCACACAGGCCACATGGCGCCAGATTCAAGTTGCAACTTTAGAAAAGAACTGCCGAAAGGGGCAGGTTTGACGACTCAAGATACTGGCGGCGCCGTCCCAGAGGTTGATTCAAGGGCCACATACTGAACGCGACAAAGCATCCGTCGTTCACATGTCATGTCGTGCATCCTGTAAAAAGTTCCACAGGTGTAATGTATGTGTTCAGCATCTTCACTGACTATAATACAGGCACAACTTTTCCTGGAAAAAATGGGAAGGAACCTGCGACGTGTCGCTCCTTGTATTGCCAACAACGACACACGCCCTTTTTTCGTATGGCTATTATTCGATATACAAAAATCTACAACACCAATGTATATTCCTAAAACAAAGGAAGCAATGGCGTACCAATAAAGAAAAGACGATCCCTAGAAAAAAGAAAGAAAAGATAGCAGCAAACGACTCGACCCGGCCCTAGCTAGCTTTCATCACATGCTAAGCGAATTCACACCACAACTTTTTGCCACAACTATATATGTCTCGCTACGGACCACGAATGCATCCCCAAGATGATGAACACCAAGCAAGGGAACTTTTTTTTTGAGGGACGCGGTCTTATCCGAGCAACCAAGGGAACTGTCATACACTTCGGCGGCACCACAAATCTCGCCCTCAGCCCCTTTCATGAGTGTCAAATCAGATCGATGCCTTAAAATGTGATGTCAGCATGAGAAGGTTCCCATTGCACTGTGAAGTCCAAATTACTACAATTTTCCTTTTACAAATAAACGGGATGTTTATCTGCCAGTCACTCATGACGTTTGTGATCCATGTTTACCTCTTGGGCATAAGAAACAAAACAAACAGAAAAGACAAATTTACCAACTAATATTATCTAATTCGAACGTCACCAGTTAAGTATTATTCAATTCAAAGATACTATTTTCCAATGCAAACATTTGTAATTTTTTGTCATAATTTAGTTATTTTGTGTTCTTATGCTGTTGCCGATTTTTGTATGACCCTGGATATCCCATAAGACAGAATTGCACCTAACCAGGCCCATTGTTTATAAACTGATGAACCCTTTTGTAGGATTCTGGACATGATTTTCTTATTGGATTCAACAATATTTCTTTTGGTGGTCATGTTTGTTTTTTGGAAATTATATCCATTCTTGATAATGTTGATGTGGACCGACGAAATTCAAACAAATCTGAGATTTTTTTAATCAAAGGCCAGGTTTTACAATTTGATTAGTCATAAAGTCGCGAAACGTCAGCTAGCCTAAACCGAATAGATGGCAATGACATAGATTCAAGTCGTGTGTTTGCAGGTTTGATCATTCCAATCTACGACTCTCTTCATTAGTGATGGTTGTTGCTCTGGTGCGCTAGCTGGTCCTCTGGGCTTAGAATTACTGATGGTCTATTACGACAAGGTTTGTCCGGATCTAGTGAGGGAGGGGCGATCACGGCGACGCGCATTCATCTCGCTCCAATTATTGTAGCCATCGCTAGGTGGTCCATGGTCCTGGTTGTAATTTTTGTTACCTCTGTTTTTCTTTATACTGCTATGATTGGTTATGTATAGATTGGAAGCATCTCCAGAAAACAAACACAAACTACTACTTAGCACATGTACGTCAACAAAAGTTTTGCTTTCCTCTCACTTTGACTTTAGTCTCCACAAAGGCTAAGTGGCACTCTAATCCCGCTACGACGAGCGTATGTGTTCCCTCCCTTTCACTTGCTGCCACGGCTGCGGGAGTTGGACCGGATACTTTGATGTCATCTCATAGGTTTGTCGTGAGCAATGCTTCCAAGACGATGGTGTAATTCCAGCATTAAGAGTGCCTCGACTCCCCACAACTCGACTCTACCATCTAGGGACGCGCCTAGGAGTTAGCGTCCATTTATAATCAATAAGACTAGTCACAATGGATAGTAACATAGAGTAGTAACATGCACATGTTACTAGTCTATGTTACTACCTTTATAGTGAGGAGTAATTTATGTGTGGTAACATGCAACACTTCATTTATTAGGCTATAGACTTATCTTGCCTTGATATGTGTGATGTTACTCATACTACTAGTAAGACTAGCCACAATATAGAGTAACATACACTAGTAGCATACACATATTTCTAGACTATGTTACTACCTTCATAGTGGGTAGTAACATAGGTATGATGTCATGCAGAAGGTAGAGGGTGATTCCGACATTCTTCTTCGACTATGTCATGGGTAGGTTGCGGCTCAGGGATAGAAAAGGTACGTGGTGAACCACAACAAATAAGCCAATGTAGTGATGGTTACATCCCTAATTGCGGGCCAATTCCAAGGTATCTAAATCAGGTGGCCTATAATGATGCCTTCTCGGAGCATGGGATACTAATTTTTGTAACGTTAACTTCTAAAGGCGATGACAAGCACAAGGATATGAAAGGGGATTTTTGCAATTATTTTTGCATTAAGCCCTTTGTGTGAAAGCTTCCCCAGCAATTGACCTTTTGGGTCACCCTTGACAAGGTGTCCATTGTAAGCTCTTTTATAGTAGGATGACTCGTGGCAACTTCTTAGACAAGCAAGAGAAATGTTGATGGTAAAATCATGGGTCGTCAGAAGATGTGGTCAGACAGACCGTGTGGTACCCGCGTGCATTTTAATAGGGCGGTTGTACAATCTATGCTACTAAGAGAACTCTTTGATTTTGTTATAAATCGGAGGTGCATGTTTGTCTTATCAAGATATGCAATCACAACGTGACACTGAGATTTGTTTACAAGATTCAGTGGAGACGCCAATATCTTTGGACCACCATTAAGGGTGTTCCAGACATAGTAAATCCGCATAATATATCAATGAAAAATCCTCCACAAGCCATCGGGCAACATCTTGACCACCATCCCATAGACATTGTAGCGATGGGTACCTGAATGTTCTCTTGTGTAACCGAATGGTAGACATCAGTTAGGATCCCTAACAAATGTCTAACCAAATGCTACCATATCTTCTTCCAAATATGGCAAGCTCCAAGTATACTGGAAGCCCGGGGATTCTCATTTTTGAGCGGGTCTAGTGGCTAAGAAGATTTTTTTTTTGCTATGGACCCTTCTCCGTTAAGGATGGTTCGGAAATTAGATTCTGGAAGGACAAGTGGCTAGGAGATGACACACTCCGGGAACAATACCGGGCTCTATAAAACATTGTGTGTCACAAGGGTGATACTATAGCCATGGTAATGGAATCATTTCCGTCAAATGTGACGTTCAGAGGAGGCTTAATTGGACCCAGACTCCAATACACTACAAGAAATATGTCAACTTGTGATCTTCTTTCAGTGACCCTGGAAGAATTGGTCATAAATCTATGACCATTTGAGACCAATTGGTCAAAAGCTGTTCGGTGGGCTCCAAACGCTAAACTATAACGGCCATTTTAGTCAGAAAGGTCGTAATTTCCTTACACGAAATGGTCGTGAAGCAGACAACACTGGTCCGCTGCCTTATTTCTAGCTGATCACGACCAATATAGATGGTCATAACCTTGTAAATTGTGGTGGATTGCTATGACTAGGCGCCACCTAACCAGTTTTGCCTATGTGTCATGTTCATGTGTCAATTTTTACCCTAGGTTGTGAAGCAACCTATATTTCTGTCATTCCCAAAATTTCTCAAAAAACTGGGCATTCTTTACTATCCAAATCATTGCCTCATGACAATATTCAACTCCATTTGCCTGGTAAATCTTCCTCGGCAAATTTCCAAAGTTTTTGTTTAGCTCGAACTGTTGTGAAGGAAGTACTAGCTAGGCATATCCTAATGAGCTGAATTTTTGCCACATCTTCTATATTCCCAAATCATAGCTCTCCACAAAAACTGAGCCCCATCTAACAATACATGTGAGCTCAGCATCGAATCTTTGTTTCTGGTGATATTTTCAGTTTGTGAAGCAACTATATTTTATGTTTATTTATAATTACTGAAAATTTACCACGACATGACCCTGCCCATAGAACCCCCCTCCCCCAAATTTTAGTTCATTTATTCTAGCCAATTTCCCTCAGCATTTTTGCCAATTTTCTGTTTAGTGGAGAGCACTGTGAAGGAAGTACCATTTTTATTTATCCAAATGGTATGAAAATTTTAAAGTGCCTTCCTATCACTACTAGGGAAAAGCCTATACACAGAATTTTACCAGTAGCGCTGTACAAAATCAAGCGCTGCTGCTACTTAGTAGCAGCGCGCGTAAATAAACCGCGCTACTGCTATGACTTTAGCAGTAGCACGTACTAGCGAAAAGCGCTGCTGCTACGTTTGAACTGGGCGCACATGGCTAGCCCAACCTAGCAGTAGCGCGTATAATGGCCCAACGCTACTGCTAATCGCTATAGCTGCAGCGTGTATTCCAGAACGCGCTGTAGCTAACGTAGCAACAACGCCCTTTATGGAACGCGCTACTGGTACTTCTGACTTAACCACGCGGTTCGTCCTTCCCCACGGCCACTTCATCCCCCAAATCAACTCCACTCTCGCCGCCGCCGTCGCCCCTCGGCCGCCGCGCGCTCTCCCCACGCCGCCCTGACCCCAGATTCAATGCCGGCCCTGCCCCCGACCTCAACGCCACCCGGGACGCCGCCCCCGACCCCGACCTCAACGACGCCCCGGACGCTGCCCCCGCCCCCCCGACCTCAACGCCGCCCCGGAGCCCCGACCACAACCTCGACGCCGCCTGCCCCTCCCTCGTCGCAGGCACCCGAGATGAGCACGCCTGCTACTCCCTCTCCCCTACCTCTGCCTAGGGTTTCTACCTCCATCAAATTAGTTAGGGTGAAAACGAATCGGATGCGGATGTGGCTCAAATGAGTTAGGGTTCATGTAAGGGTCGAAACGAATCAAATTTCTAAGATGAATCATAAAACGAGTAAAATTTGACCACTTATTTCACTTTATAGTTGGATAATTGGAATATCCGCTACCACTTTCCACCCCTATAGGTTCATCAAATTAGATGGTAATTAGGGCAGTAGTTCTTAGGTACTAATTAGTTAGTAAGAACTAGGTACTAATTAGGTACTAGAATATTTTTTATTTATAGTTAGTTTATTTTTAGTAAGAACTAGTTGAATTAATAGAATTAGTTAGTAAGAACTTGTTGCTATTTTTTTAGTTAAAGCAATTTTCCCGCATCGACGTGGACGATGCCTATCCCGCGTCCTCGTCGTCGAGTCAGCGGAGGACGACACCTGCTTGACCAGATGGGCCATGTCCGGGACTGGGCTCTGCCGGGGTGGTACTGGGAGGCGCTACCTACCGGGGGGTGCAGGTTGGTGAGGAGCCAACCTGTCGTTGACCCGAACCTTCCTTGGTGGCGGTTGCGTGGGCCAGTGACGGTCCAGAGGCTCGAGGACTCCGTGGAGGTGGTGCGTCACCGTGTCAGTGAGGAGGACGCGCACGTCCGTCGCTACTTGTTTGCGTTGGAGCACATGTTCTCCAATACCTGGCAGGTTCTCCAGGAATCTCACTGGAGCTATGATCCCGTGATGGTTCCTTCTCTATGGGTGTCCACTGCCCGCGCCGATACCCGTCGTGTGCTAGGGTTTTAGTTGTACTAGTGATGTTATATGTATGACACTATTCGGGATGTATTAGTGATAATATTCGATGATGTACGGACGCATGAGATGATTTACTTTTGCTTATTGAATGCATGCTAATTTGAGTCTTATAAGATATTTTGAAATGTATATCTTGTGTTGCTCAATATCCAAGTGGCTGGTCATGTTTGCAGGTTACACCTCCGAGTGGCCTATGTTTTGCCGGAGTGTTGATTCATTACCGTTCCGGCACATTTCAGGCGCTCGATATATCCTATTTTAGCAAAGGTCATGCCGGATTTTTCCGTGAATTTTGGCATGACTTTTGCCAGAATATGTAGGAAATATCGAGTGCCCCGGATTTGTGTGTTGAGTATCCTGGTAGTTGTCTTCTATCGATTTTCAATTACTGTTTTAACTATGAACATAGGAAATGTCTGACGACAAAAAGGATTTCGGTATTTGCAAATACTGCGAAGACGAGCGCGGCCTGTGCGACGGAATCTTCCTAGATGATGATAGGCGCTTCAGCATCAAGCTGGATGAGAACTTCGAAGTGGATACAGTAAGTCACAACGACAAGTCTTTTTTCGTAATTAAGCATGACATCTGCTTCATTTGCTTCAACTTATATTTTTTTCTATTCTACTAGCGTACCCCCTGCCATGCAAGAGTTTTTGTATTGGATAAGATAGGTTTCAGTCATACTATGGAGGTAAAGAAAGTTTATTTGAAGACCGAGCATGGTTATATTTTCCACGCAAAATTATACAATTCAGACGACTACACCTATTTTAGATGCAAAACATGGCGAGCACTATGCAAGACTTATGCATTTCAGCATGATATGGTTATCACCTTTGATATTCGTCCGGAAGATGATATTGAAGGTAATACCAACATCTAGGTCGATGTGCAGACGCCTCCAGTTACACCAAAATGTAAGTTTCTCAACCATATTTATGTCTTTGATAGTGTTTATTCAAAAATAGTTGACAACTAATTTGTATTGTCAGCTTTTTTGGGTGCAAGAAAACATGTCCAGCTCTTGGTAGACAGGACCGACTACTGTCCCGGGGCTGAACTAAACTGCGAGGAGCTAAGTCATTATGTTTCATGGCTTGAGGATCTTGATACCGTCAAGACAAATTTTCTTCCTGGACTTAGAAATCTTAGTACTGAAAACGTGCGACCAATAGTGTTCGTCATGAACTACGGTCACATCTATTTAGGAAGGATGGTAAGATTTTTACTATTTGTCCTCAGTGCATCTTTTCCATACATTATTTGTGAAGCTAAACTTCATTGCTAAGTATGTGACCATACGATGTTCTTCAACAGGGACTCCCGATGAATGTTGTGCCTTATGGGATCGAGACTAAAGGTACCATGAGTATTATTAGCTTACGGCCAAGATATCCTACATGTTACTTTAGTGCATTCAAGATCAGCGATGAATGCTTAATAGTGCAAGACTGGACCAGATATGTGATGGGGGAGCGCAGACAAGTACTAGGGGGCAGCAAACATATGTGCTACCCAAAATTAGGAGACAGGTTCATCTGCATGCTCCAACTTGATCAAGGAGGAGAGCTACACATGTTTTATGTTGTTTTACCTAAGAGAGAGTGGTAGGAGTGATTAGCTAGAAATGAGTTTGAGGATGATGATGTGCTACACTATTACTATGATGATAAAATAGCTAGTGTTGGTGGTAATGACTAATGATTATTATTAGCTAGTGTTAGTGGTGATTAAATAAATATTGTTGGTGCTAATGATTATGATGATGATTAAATAGCTTGTGCTGGCGGATTAGATTCAAGTGGAGGCAACATGTGGTGCACATCGAAAGTACTACTAGTCCAAACTAGATCAAGTTTGGATTAGTAGTATACTTTTGACATGCACCACATATTGCCTCCACTTGAACCTAATCCACCTTCATTTGACACACTATTATGGACATAATGATGTACACCTCATACCTGGTATTGTACCAATATTTGCATGATGGCGCATAAATACACTAAAAATAAAAAAAATAAAAAAACAATACTAGTAGCGATGGAAAGAAAACACGCTGCCAGTAGTTACATTAGCAGCAGCGTGGGAGTGAACAAGCGCTGCAGCTATTTGTCCTAGCAGTAGCACGTGCGGCACACGTTACTGGTAAGCAATAGCTGTAGCGCCTTATTAGTAGCGCGCCTACCCGCGCTACTAGTGAGCACAAAACCAGCGCTACTGCTAGGGTTTTCCCTAGTAGTGTATACCCAAATTATCATCCTCCTCCAAATTTCAGATCAATCCATGCATTCATTTGAGTCTAGCTTCAACATTCATATTTATCTCCAGTGTGGTACGTTGCAAAGCAAGTGCAGTTTCCTCCATTTGAGCTGCAAATTTTCCAAGATAGTGTCCTTAGTAGATGATCATCCTCGGCCAAAACTCAGACCCATTGGCCATGTGCATTTTCCCTACCACTAATCAAACACTTGGGTGCTAATTCATGTTTGAGCTCAGTTCAGTCTCGTCGTGAGATTCTTCTATTGCCTTCGTCTTCCTGACACCTGTCGGGGGAGTGCCCAACCCACTAGACATGCCTAGGCCGCCCGGAACGCGTGGCAACACCACGGTCATGCGGTGACCATGGGGCGGGCATGCGAGTTTACGCGCTCTGGAGTTGCGGCCCTCGGCCACCATCCAAACCTCAACGTATCGCCGCGAAACCATGTATTTCTTATTAAATAGATACTTATGTACCTAGAAATGACTTTTGGAAAAAATAAAGAGCAAACTATGAGGCAGCGGCAGTTCAAATTTGACCCGCTTCCAACTGAATCAGCAAAAAAATGTCTTTTTATTAGAGGTGTATAAATACTTTTGACGACCAACCATTTGGTCCAATTTTGCAACAAATATATGGTAGGCCCTTCACAAAAAAACTCATTTGGGGCATTCGGAAAATGGAAAATTGATTTTTTGTCCAAAGAAAATGAAAACTCCCTTAGGCAACATTGTTTGCCATTCCAAGATGCACCCGTGTGAACAATATGAGATCATTTGAACAAACTATGCCATGAAATGTGGCCATAAGATTGATCATTTGGCTTGAAAGCCGTGAATCTTCACACATGATAGCTCATTTCTGAGAACACTTTTTCAAAAGAATTGTCGTATTATGAGTTTATTATTTTTCCTCCTAACTTGGTCACATGTAATGACACAATTCGAGGGTTTTCCATTTTTTTGATTTTTTTGAATTTTTTATGCCCGTTTCAAAATGTGGTCAAAACGACGGGAATGACCGGTCCTAGCTAGTGGTTGAATCTTGGAATTTTTTTGGTGTTTCTCTGATTAAATATATACTTATGTACCTAGAAATGATTTTTGGAAAAAATAAAGAGCAAACTATGAGGCAGTTGCAGTTCAAATTTTACCCGCTTCCTACTGAATCGGCGGAAATTTATCTTTTTCACAAGAGGTGGGTTGAACCTTTTGACACCCAACCATTTGGTCAATTTCGCATTAAATATGTCCTAGTATTTTAGAAAATTTATTTGGTCGAGGTCCCTCACAAAACAACACATTTTGGGCACTCGAAAAATATAAAATGAATTTTTCGTCGAAAGAAAATGAAAACTTCCCCAGGCAACATTATTTGCCATCCCAATATGCACCCTTGTGCACAATATGAGATCATTTGAACAAACTATGCCATGAATGTGGCCATAAGATTGATCATTGGATCGAAAGGCATGCATCTTCACGCATCGTAGCTCTTTTTTGAGAATAATTTTTTAAAACAATTGTCGTATTACAAGTTTATTATTTTTCCTGATAAATTGGTCACATATAATGACACAATGTGAAGGTTTTCCAATTTTTTATTTTTTTTTTCAAATTTTTATGCCCGTTTCAAGATGCGGTCAAAACGACGGGCATGACCGTCCCTAGCTAGTGGTTGAATCTTGGAATTTTTTTTTGCGTTTCTCTGATTAAATAGATACTCATGTACCTAGGAACGATTTTTCGAGACAATAAATAGCAAAATATGAGGCAGGTGCAGTTCAAATTTGACCAGCTTCCTGCTGAATCAACGGAAATTTGACTTTTTCACGAGAGGTGGATCGAAGCTTTTGACACCCAACCATTTGGTCAATTGTGCATTAAATATGGCCTATTATTTTATAAAAACGATTTGGTCCAATATTGAAACAAATATATGGTTGGTCCTTCATAGAAAAAACTCTTTTTGAGCACTCGAAAAATAGAAAATGAACTTTTCATCGAAAGAAAATGAAAACTTTCTTAGGCAACATTGTTTGCCATCCCAAGATGCACCCTTGTGCACAATATGAGATCATTTGAACAAACTATGCCATGAATGTGGCCATAAGATTGATCATTGGCTTGAAAGCCATGCATCCACTACTGCAGGATGCTGGTAACGCGACACTACGATCAGAGACTCTTCGAGAAACTGTGTGCGATGCAATAATCGCAAACGGTGCTGTATGAAAACAGTCAGAAATGTGTAAAACGTTTGTGATGATGGATGCATCAAACACAGTTCAAGTTTTAGTTACATGTGCGATGAAGGGCATACGGTTCAGTTCAATTAACTGTTTGCGATGAGGAGGAACAAAAGAAACGGGCAACCAGATGAAGGCGTGTGCGATACACAGCATATTGTTCACTCGTTTGAACTGTTTGTGATTAGGCAACACAAAAGAAACGATCAGCCAGATCAAGGTGTGTGCGATAAACGGCATGCGGTTCACTCAGATGAACTGTTTGCGTTGCGACATGAGAACAGAAACGGTTCAACTTAGCAAGATGTGTGTGATACGTGGCAAACAGGTCTGTGATCAGAAATGTGTGTGAAGACCGATAATAAGATAGATGGTTCCTGCTAATAAGACGTGTGTGTTGTGCAATGGGATTGCATACAGAAAAACAACATACACACACACACACAAACTTATAAGGACATGCTTGCATAACCAAATTAAACATCCACTTACATAGGTGGCTAATACAACCATGGCATTTGCACATACCAAAGTAAACTATTACATGCATAATTACATAGGTGGCTACTACACACATGACATTTCCACACACACCAATAAAGTAAACTATATATTACATGCATGATTAACTAGCATAAACGATCATCGGATCATCATCTACTTCTTGTGACGCTTGGTCTGCTTGTGGCTCGATCTGGGCTCGTCGATTTGGGTAACGAGGCACTTCATCATGTCAACGATTCGCCTGTGCATCTCGTAGCATGTGTACATGCTCTTGGCCATGAACATAAGGTGAGGTTCATCCAGTTGCCGCATCCAGGCCTTGTGCCAGTATACGGGACTTGTTCTCTGCGCATCCCGCTTCATCTTTTTGTAGTAGGGGTCGATTGTGCCCAAGGCGAGTTCGACCAGGGAGTCTTGCTTCATGCTGCCCCAGACCCTGTAGTGGTCACGGATTTTGACAAGGTTCTTGCAGGCCAAGCCCGTAATACTGAGAACTTTTACATCATATTTGGTATCCACCGTCGCGAACTTGTAGTCGGTGCTATTGACAAACCTGTTGAAACGGTCGCAAGGCTCTGTGGCCATGCAGTATCATGATGGCGCATGCACAATTGGGCGACGGCAACCTTCTGATCTATGCCGGGACGACCGGAGGTGTACTGGAGGTCGATGCCGACCACCTTGTACTTGTCTCCAGCAAGCAACTGCTCAACGTTGTTGATGTAGTCGTCGACCATGGTCCGGTCGATGGTGTACACCACTGAGAGATCCGTCTCCTTCGCGTGGGTCTCCACTCTATGCTCGCCGAACACCATTGGAGCGCCGGCGAACATCCCCTCTTTATGTGTCGTCATGGTTGTGCTTGTTGTATTGTGGGACACCATCGAAAGGTTGAAGAGACTAAGGTTATAATGGCCGCGGCAATTAAAGAGGAAGCCAGACGGCCAGGAATATTGGCAGGCCCTAATGGCAGTTCTAAATTGCAGCACGTAACTCCATCGGGCCGCACGTAACTGCATCGCGTGGCAACGCGCGCGGTGCAACCGCATGCATATGACCCCCCCGACGTGATCGTGCGCACGCCCAACCGCTGGCAGAGCACGCACGGAGGGACGCGAGCAGAGCACTCCGCAGTTGCCTCAACGAAAAGTTGTCCACAAGCCGAGTGTGCCGACGAACGCGAGCAGAGGATGACACGGTGATATGTGGCAAATAAGATGAACTGTGCGAGCGATGTCGGAGACATCAAGCACGAATCAGATTAGAGTTGTGTGTGCGATACCTGGCAGACAGTTGATCCATCAGAGCTGTTTGTGATGGAATAAGCCGTGTGTGTTGCGGGCAAACACTTGCTGGTGTATAACCTTTAATTTAACAAAAAAGTGTTAATGCATGTTACAAAAATTGTATAGCTGGAAACTATGTTCAAATACGACTCCAACGATATAGTCTATGGCGACATGCATTCATATTTTATTAGTTAAATTGTACTTATAAACTAGGACGGGGGTATAGTGGGTAATTAAATCGTAAATGTTTTTTTTATTAACTGTATATGTACGTGTCCTCTCGTCCTCCTCTCGCACGTCTTGTCACCCCGCTGCCGCAGAAGGTTTACAACGCAAGCTTGCGCAGCGCGCGGGGGCATTCTTTTGGCCAAACGGTGGCGCCAATGAATCGTTGGTGAGGCCGTTCCCATGCAACTTCGTAGGTTCCCGCGCAAGCTTCCCGCCCGACTAGGTGAAATCCCTCAAAATCCCAATGCTTGCCGGCCTGCTGTAAAAATCCTCACGGTCGGCGAGTCATGCGTCGCATTGATACATCTCCAACGTATCTATAATTTATGAAGTATTCATGCTATTATATTATCAACCTTGGATGTTTTATATGTATTTATATGCTAATTTATATGGTTTGGGGACTAACTTATTAACCTAGAGCCCAGTGCCAGTTTCTGTTTTTTTTCCTTGTTTTAGAGTATCGCATAAAAGGAAAAACCAAACAGAGTCCAATTGACCTGAAACTTGATGGAGCTTATTTTTGGACCAGAAGAAAGCCACGAAGTAAAAGAGTTGGGCTAGAAGAGTCCCGGGCTGCCCAGGAGGGTGGGAGGCGCGCCCACCCCCTGGGCATGCCCCCTACCTCATGGACAACCCGAAGACCCCCCTGACTTGTTCTCGACGCCAAACCTCTTATATATACAGAAACCTCTAGAAATTAACCTAGATTGTAAGTTCCGCCACCGCAAGCCTCTGTAGCCACAAGAAATCAATCTAGGCCCTCTCTGGAACCTTGCCGGAGGGGGCCATCATCACCGGAGGGCATGGAGGAGGATCCCGGAGGGGCCATCATCACCATGAAGGCCAAGTACCAGGAGGGGAACCTCTCCTCATCTAGGGGGGGAGGCCATGGAGGAAGAATCACAAGGTGAGAGCCTCTCCTCCTCTCCTTCGATGGCGCCGGAGTGCCATCGGGAGGGGAATCATCGCCGCGGTGATCGTCTTCATCAACATCACCATCCTCATATCTTTTACGGCGTCCACTCTCCCACACCCTGCTGTAATCCCTACTTGAACATGGTGCTTTATGCCACATATTATGATCCAGTGATGTGTTGCCATCCTATGATGTTTTGAGTAGATATCCTTTGTCTTTGGGTTGATTGATGATCTAGATTGGTATGAGTTGTATGTTTTATTTTGGTGCTGTCCTATTGTGCCGTCCGTCTCAGGCAAGCGTGAGGGATTCCCGCTGTAGGGTGTTGCAATATGTTCATGATTCTCTTATACTCGGTTTCTTGAGTGACAGAAGCATAAACCCGAATAAGGAGGTTGTTACGTATGGGATAAAGGGCACTTGATGCTTTAATGCTATGGTTGGGTTTTACCTTAATGATCTTTAGTAGTTGCAGATGCTTGCTAGAGTTCCAATCATAAGTGCATATGATAGAAGAAGAGAAAGTATGTTATCTTATGCCTCTCTCTCATATGAAATTGCAATGACGACTATCGGTCTTGTTAACAATTTCCTAAGACAATTCCGCACACTGACCCATCATTATTCCACACTCGCTATTTATAATATTTAGTAATATATTCTAACTTTATGATAACAGCACCCACTTCTATGTTTTAGCTCTCCGATATCATGCAAAGTTATCCTCTTCATACCCACAACATAGTTTTATTTCTCGTTTCTAGTTGGAAGCAAACATTCGGTGTACGTAGAGTCATATCAGTGGAAGATAGGGCTTGAGAGAATATTGATCTTACCTTTAGCTCCTTGTGGGTTCGACACTCCATACTTATCACTTCCACATTTGGGAATTGCTACAATGATTCCCTGCACTTGGGGATTATCAAGCTCTTTTCTGGAGCCGTTGTCGGGGATCAATAGCGTGGGGTCGACATTCTCGTGTGTGCTTGTTTGCTTTCTTCACTAAGTAGATTTTGTTTTTCCTTATTGTTTCTGTTTAGTTGTGGGTCAAACATACAATTTTTTTTAAAGAATAAAAATACAAAAAAAATTACTTGCCTCTCATGCCTAAAAAGTTTTTCAAAAAGAGAAGTGATTGGAAAGTTATGCATTAAAGAAGTGAGGGTCGACCTTGAGCACTTGTGTTCATGCTCATGGAAACAATGTAGAATTTTTCATGGAAGTTTCTCTGAGAATAATTATCCCCGTGTATATATCCATTGTATTATAAAAATTATGTGCCAAGCCTTGGTTTTAGGATGATTAGATTGCTTGTTTACTTTGTGCAGTACAAAAGCAAAAACTTTGGCTGTAGCGCGTGATTTTAAATTTTTTACTGGAAAGTCAAATGTGTCTGAAACTTTTTGCACATTAATTACGTAGAAAATTTTCATATTTTAAAATTTATTTCATAATTTTTGGAGTTACAAAAGTTTACTAAACCTCCAGATTACTACAGACTGTCCTGTTTTTGACAGATTCTGTTTTCCATGAGTTACTCGCTTATTTTGATGAATCTATGGGTAGTATCGGGGGGTATGAACCATGGTGAAATTGGAATACAGTAGATATAGTTCTAATATGAAATTGGAATGAGTTTGCAACAGTACCTAAAGGTAGTGATTTTCTTTATTATACTAACGGATCTCACAAAGTTTTTGTTAAAGTTTTGTGTGGATGAGGTGTTCAAAGAATGAGGAGTTACCGATGTGCGAAGAATAAAGAGAGACAAGAGCACAAGCTTGGGGATGCCCAAGGCACCCCAAGTAAATATTCTAAGGATACTTAAGCATCTAAGCTTGGGGATGCCCGGTTGGCATCCCATCTTTCTTCTTCAACAATTATCGATATCGATATGAAGAGAATAAGGAGTAGAAAGACCCTAAGCTTGGGGATGCCCAAGGCACCCCAAGGTAATATTCAAGGAAGACTCAAGCGCCTAAGCTTGGGGATGCCCCGGAAGGCACCCCCTCTTTCGTCTTCAAAACTATCGGTATACCTTACTCGGAGCTATATTTTTATTCGTCACATGATATGTGTTTTGCTTGGAGCATATTTTCAATTTTACTTGCTGTTTGAATAAAATCATTTGATCTGAAATATTGAATGAAAAAGAATCCTCCCATGGCTAGTTAATTATTTGACTACTCAGTGTCATTCACTTATATCTTTTGGAGTAGTTTGTGATTTACTCACGTGCTTCACGTATATCCTATCAGTAAATATTTGAATAATTGAATGTCATAAATCTGAATTTATATATGTTTCATATGCTTATACCATGGGGAGTAATGACTTCACAAAGAATAGTATAGGTAGTAAACTTATTGAAAGTTAGCAAACATAGAATTGGTTACTTGAACAATTCATGAAGAAATAATGAAGGAAGAGAGACTTCACATATAAATATACTATCTTGGACATCTTTTGTAATTGTGAGCACTGATTAAAATATGACATGCTAAAAGGTTGATGTCGGACAAGGAAGACAACGCAATGGGTTATGTTTCCTTATATCTGAAATAAAGTATATTGTCTTGGATCATCCAACATGTTGAGCTTGCCTTTCCCTCTTATGCTAGCCAAATTCTTAGCACCAAGTAGAGATACTACCTGTGCTTCCAAATATCCTTAAACCCGGTTTTGCCATGAGAGTCCACCATACCTACCTATGGATTGAGTAAGATCCTTCAAGTAAGTTGTCATCGGTGCATGCAATAAAAATTGCTCTCTAAATATGTATGATCTATTAGTGCGAAGAAAATAAGCTTTATACGATCTTGTAATGTGGAAGAAATAAGAGCGACGGACTGCATAATAAAGGTCCATATCAAAATTGGCAATATAAAGTGATGTTGTTTTGCATTAAGATTTTGTGCATCCAACCATAAAAGCGCATGACAACCTCTGCTTCCCTTTGCGAAGGGACTATCTTTTGCTTTTATCTTCTACCTTATGCAAGAGTCATGGTGATCTTCACCTTTCCTTTTTACATTTTATCCTTTGGCAAGCACATTTTGTTGGAAAGATCCTGATATATATATATATATATATATATATATATATATATATATATATATATATATCCAATTGGATGTAAGTTATCATGAACTATTATTGTTAACATTACCCTTGAGGTAAAAGGTTGGGAGGCGAATCTATAAGCCCCTATCTTTCTCTATGTCCGATTAAAACTTTGAACCCATAAATATCACGTGAGTATTAGCAATTGTGAAAGATTAAATGATAGTTGAGTATGTGGAGTTTGCTAAATCAAAGCTCTGACATAGACCCTTCCCGAAAATAAGATGAATTGCAATTGCTTGATGATTGAGAATATAGTTTGTTAGTTTCAAGAAAGTTTATGATCTGTACTCTAACATGTGAATAGCTTCTTACTTGATCATGAAAAGCTTTATGAAAATGAGCTACTGTTATGATATATAATGATGCTAGAAAAAGTTATTGGAACTATCATTGATGAAACTTATGCACTTGCTAGCATTCACACTTCATAAATTATTTCTTTTATCATTTACCTACTCGAGGACGAGCAGGAATTAAGCTTGGGGATGCTGATACGATCCAACGTATCTATAATTTATGAAGTATTCATGCTATTATATTATCAACCTTGGATGTTTTATATGTATTTATATGATATTTATATGGTTTTTGGAACCATGAAGGCCAAGGACTAGAGGGAGAACCTCTCCCCATCTAGGGGGAGGACACGGAGGAGGAAGCACAAGGGGGAGAACCTCTCCTCCTCTCTCTCGGTGGTGCCGGATTGCCATCGGAAGGGGAATCATCGCCGCGGTGATCGTCTTCATCAACATCACCATCATCATCACCATCCTCATCTCTTTTACGCGGTCCACTCTCCCGCACCCACTGTAATCCCTACTTGAACATGGTGCTTTATGCCACATATTATGATCCAATGATGTGTTGCCATCCTATGATGTTTTGAGTAGATATCCTTTGTCTTTGGGTTGATTGATGATCTAGATTGGTACGAGTTGTATGTTTTATTTTGGTGCTGTCCTATTGTGCTGTCCGTCTCAGGCAAGCGTGAGGGATTCCCGCTGTAGGAAATACGTTCATGATTCTCTTATAGTCGGTTGCTTGAGTGACAGAAGCATAAACCCGAGTAAGGCGGTTGTTGTGTATGGGATAAAGGGGACTTGATGCTTTAATGCTATGGTTGGGTTTTTCCTTAATGATATTTAGTAGTTGCGGATGCTTGCTAGAGTTCCAGTCATAAGTGCATATGATCCAGGAAGATAAAGTATGTCAGCTTATATATGCTTCTCCCTTATATGAAATTGCAATGACGACTATTGGTCTTGTTAACAATTGCCTAAGACAATTCTGCACATCGACCCATCATTATTCCACTCGCTATTTACAATATTTAGTAATACACTACTAGGAAAAGGCCTACTAATGGCGCACCTAATTTGGCCATTAATGGCGCATTACTGGTGCGCCATTAGTGCCACGCCATTAGTATATTTTACTAATGGCGCACCTCAGATGCGCCATTAGTATATACAACAGTGCGCCATTAGTATGCCTCCCAGGGGGCCATGTATACCCAGGTGCTTTGGCATACTAATGGCGCACAACAACAAGATGCGCCATTAGTAACTTCGGCATACTAATGGCACACTGTTTAATGATGCGCCATTAGTATCCTTTGGCATACTAATGGTGCACTGTGATGTGATGCGCCATTAGTATGAATATTAGGTTTTTTTTATTTTTTAATTTTCTGTTTTTTGCACAGGTTACAAAATGTATAATTAGACAAAATATAGACAGCACACATCAACAACAGATTCATCGAATACAATAGAAGATTAGTCTCTGAATACAATTCATCATATTAGTCTCCGAATACAATTCATCATATTAGTCTCCGAATTGAAAAGACCGAACAAAGATAGAACATTATATTACAAGTCTCGAGACCGCGAGTAGCGAGTTTGTCTTCACATTACAAGTCGATATCGATCATCTAAACTACCATCACATAGAAGAGAGCTGCGGTCATCACGATGAGCATCATCACGATGAAACTCGTCTTCATTTGATTCCTCCAGCGCTCCCTCCCCTCTCCCGCTAGATAGCGGGCATATCTAGATTCGGCCTCGGCCCTAGTGGTGTACCCTTTGTAACTGTTACCGTTGAATCGGTGAACCTGTCTCCGACACTCCTCCCAGTCGTCGTAGACTCCGGGAACCTTACCCTTGTACACGACATACGACGGCATCGCTATGCAGTAGCCAAACAAAACGTTAGTACCAATTCACAGACAATACATAAGCAATATATAAGTATGCAACAGAACGATCGGAAGAGAAAAGCAAGACATTAATAGTATCGATTACATCTAAGTTGAACGATTCTCGAAACCAAAGAGACATACTACAAGTTCATTAAAGTTTAATTACAACATGAGCCAATCGATGTTTCAGAACTAGACACAGCATCACTGCTTTCGACTCGACTCAAGGGACCGGAGCGTGGATGAAGCCGCCGTCTATCGTGGGAGTCATGAAATAACGATCGTTGTCAGCCTGCATTTGTAGCATTGTGTCAATGTCACTGTTGGACGGTTGATTTTTGAGGTAGAACTGCCCCGAGGTACGAAGGACATCTTGATGGATGATTTCCGCAAACTCTGACTGGATGCGAAAGAATTCTTGTCTGATGTCCGCGTCCTGGATTGCTGACACGCTCGCGGCCCAATCTTTGAGTTTACTCGGTAGCAGAAGTTGATGATGGTCCCGTACGATCGCCCGCATGTGATGGATGGCGTAGTAGGCACCCTTCTGACCGCCAGGCGGCTGCTTGACGCAGCAGAACATCGTATTGTGGGAGAACACGTGCTTGCCGTACTTACGAATAGGCCTGGTGAAGGTGCCTCCAGATTTGACGTAGCCAGGGAGAACGTCATCAAGAACCTTCTTGACATTTGTGTAGTCTACGTTCGACTGACGGTCCGGGTCGAAATACGTGGCCATGGAATATTTGGGGCTTAGGAGGATGAGCGTGCAATGTGTGTCACTGCAGAAAACACGGAATGTTAAAAGAAAAACGATCGAAATCTAAGAATTCATATGTTACGGGGCGGTTGAGGGGAGGACTTACTCGGGAAAGTAAGGCACGAGGAAGTTATCCTTATCTTGGTTTGCCAGAATGACACCTTCGAGGTAGGAAGTCGCGACTTGCCTGTCCCCAGCGCTGCCCAAGATCTTGGCACGCATGTAGAAGGGGTCGACTATCACGATGTCTGGGGTCTTGTCGCGAATGATCCGCATCTCCATACTCAGCGAAAATAGCCGAACGAAGGTGTAGTGCAGCGGATGAAGGTTCAACATAGCATGGATGTCATCAAACCGCAGGACGATCGTACCCCCGATGGAGTTATCCACAAAGCCCTTGCCCTCTGGCACCTTGGCCGCGAAAACCGGGTATGCCACATCCTTCTCTCCGAGACGCCGCTTCTCCAAAGAAAGAACACTGTCATGCAGACTCCGCATAGCACCGGTTGCAGCATCGAGCATATTTCTCGATAGCATCGGCCTACCTGCCACATGCACCCTCCTCGAGATATCCTCAGGTGAAGGTGGCCCGTCCTGATCACGGATCGTACTCGGTGCCGGCTGGCCCGCACCCTTGTTAGTCTTTCTTTTGCGTGCCTTCTTCTTCTCCTGTAATGGGACCGAGTTCTGCTCACAGACCGCCTTCTTGAGTGTGTTGGGGCTGATAATATTTCGCACCTCGCCTATCTGAGGCTCGATGAAGTCGGCAGCTGGAGGCGTCTCCTGAGAGCTGAACGGCAGACGATGCCTGTTGCAACTTGGCTTCTCCGCGGTACCAGCTAGATCGCGCACGTCTTTTGTTGGGTTGGGTTCTTGAGAAGGAGGCCCCATGAAGTCGCCATCGTACCCATGATCAGCAAAGTACTGATCAATGTTGGCAAATGTATCGTCGTCGTCGTCGTTCTGATCCTGTGCCATATGCATGTTTGGATCCAGTGGCATAGGGATGTCCGGCACCGTTGCGGCTGTCTTGCCATGGGGCCGACTTGGCGCCGACACGACTGGCGGTGTTGTCTTTGGGGTGGTGCCCCCCGCCCCAAACGAATCTGGCTCTTCGGCCAAAGCAGGGGCCAGCTCAGGCAGGCGCTAAGGGTCATCACGTCATCATCGTCGGCCCCGATGGGTCGAATCAGAGGTAACAACTCGTCGCAGCCTGGCAGCACCCGAACCAGTTGAACCCTAAACAAGTTGGGTGGCATCTGGGTACCGTGGAACAAGGGGTTGCCCGGTTGAACAATTTTGCCCTTGGCGACATCGACCAACTCGTTGTTTACGAAGTGCAGGAGAGTGCACGGAACGTCGGCGGCGCCCTGCGAAAACATGTAGGGCGTCAGGGATGCCCAGTCAAAGGCAGGGAGATGAAGTCCTTGGCCGAGAGAGGCTTAATTAGTTACCGTGATGATGGCGTCGAGCTCGGCTAATGTCGAGGCACCGCCAACGGCAGGCATGCAGTTGACGGAGGGGCCGCTTGCTGCAGAGGTGTCGGCCGACGTACACCCGGGTGCATTAAGCTCCCGTGCCGGCGTCGAAGACACCAATGCCGCCTCCGCCAGAGACACCAATGGCCCCGCCATCGCGTTCTATGAGTTGCTGGCCGTGAAGCTCGGAATCGGGGGTGGCCCCTATTGGCCGCCCGCAATCCACGCACTAATCCCCTGGATCAAGGTAGGCACAATGGCGGTGATCGTCGCTCCGAGTTGTTGTTGCACTTGCTCTTGGACAATCTCCGGAATCCGCGCCACCTGTGCCCTGAGTTCTTGAACCTCGCATGCCTGGCTTTCCGAGCTGGTCTTTTTCTCCTTTCGCCCACCAGTGTTATAGTTTGACGACCATTTTGTCGACAAGCCTTTGCCGGCCACACGACCAGCTGACGTCGGCTTACTGAGCTTATCCTTGTTCTTCATTACATTCAACGCCCTATTTAGAGTGGTGTCCCAAGGGTTGCTCTTAGTCGACCCCGCGCTACTGCTTTCAGTCGCCTGTGGAAGGAATGTGAACCCTTTAGAAATTTGGCTTCATTAATTAGAATGCAACCATATGGAGCTAATTACGCGGGGGTGTATTCCTTACCAGAACAAGCTCAAGCGCCCTGGTCTTCGGATCCGTGGTAAGCTCCTTTGTTTTCGGGTCCTTCTTGTACCGGGCCCTAACAAAGTTCCTGGTCTGCTTGTCACCGTATTTATCGAAGAGGGGCGGTAGGCCTTGCTCAGCACGGTCCGCCTCCTCCTTGTCCCATATAGGCTCCACCACTCTGTAACCGCCGGGACCGAGTGTGTGTTCCCCTAAGTTCAGCTCCCGCATTTCTTTCCCCCACTTAATTGATTCGGAGTTTGCGGTGCTCGAGCAATTGATCTTGAAGTCATTGTAGTCATCTTCGGTGATCGAAGGATTTTTCTCCTTGATCTTCTCATAACTCTCACCTTTCTTGATCATTCTCGTCACATTGCTTTTCCAAGTAGACAGGGCCTTGCTCATCTTCGTGAGGGCAGCATTGTTCACTTTATTCCCTTTGAGGCTTATGTTTTCAAATTCAGCGGGGAACTTGTATCGTTCGTGCAGCTTCGTGAAGAGGAGGTTGCGCAAATTCCCTCGGTCAGGATGCCTCAGGTTCTCGGTGTTGATCGAGACGGTGCTCCGGAGAATGCACCCGAGCTGAAGCAAGTACCCCTTGACTATTCGTTCGGGCGCCGTTGGATTCCCATCGGAGTCCACTTCAGTAACTTCCTCCTTGAGGGTGCAGAGCACGGTCGGGCGCCGGTCCTTCCATTGCCTCTTCGGTTGGCTGCCATCTGTGCGTGCGCCGCCATCATCAGTGGTGGCATCCTCGGCGGCACCATCAGTGGTGGCATCAGTGGGTTCATCCTCGGCGGTACCATCAGTGGTCTCAGGATCGGTGGGGAAGGCGGCGTCCTCATACAAGTGAGGTTGTTCCTCCATCTCCTGGGATAGCTTCCAGAATGCCTTGCCGCCCGAACCCCCGGCCTCATCGTTGTTGGCCATGTTTCTCTCTAAATAGGAACAAAGTTTGGTCAAAAGTTGGTTATTGTCAAGGAACAAGATCATGGTCTCATCATTTAGGGTTTGTCGACACCGAGGCATCCTAAAATCTAAGCTTTTATCATTGAGGGTTTTTCGACGCCGAGGCACCCTAAAAGCCTAAGCTTTCATCATTTCGGTTTTTATCGACACCGAGGCACCCTAAAAGCCATGCATTAGTCACAAGTACGTCGGGGCACCTGATCCTACTTAATTAACTACTAAGATACCCCGGCCCATGCATTAGTCACAAGTACCCCATATGTCCTATTTTTAGCAAAGTCATGCTAAAATTCACGAAAAATTTCAGCATGACCTTTGCTGAAAATAGGACATATGGAGTACCCGAATTTGCCGGAACGGAAGTTAATCGACATTCCGGCAAACTCAAGGGCCTCTCGGGTGGACAAGGCAAAAAAGGCCTCCATCACAACATGGAAAATACATTGGCATGTGAAGAGGTGAAACAATATATGCATCTCCAAGCAGTATCATTCAACATTTTGGACAAACCACTACAAGCAAGACTGGACCATTTCTCCCCCAATACATCATAGCAACATTATTTGGGTACCTATATGGTATTAACATGCCATTCTCTGTCAACAGAAGTAGCACAAAATCATTCAAGTACCAGTGTTTAACTAAAACTTGGTGTGAATAAGATCCTCTGTCAGTACTTCATACCAATAATCAAAACCCCAAAACCTGACCCCAACTAGTTACCATAAGGTCAAATACTGTCCACAAAACCATAACAGAAATAGCACAAAATTATTCAAGTATCATTGTTTAACTAAAACTTGGTGTAAATAAGGTAATAAAAGCAAATTATCCTAGCCAATATGGGTTTTCAGGAAATATTGAGACGTCGCACTTCTGATCGACTCCTGAGGTACATTCTCAACTAGCATAGTTTGTTTACCTTCTATTCCTATGTGGTTCATTACTTGATTTCCTTTCAGCCTCAAAGTTTATGTTTGTCCTGGTCATATTATGCTTTTGGCAACCACTAGAAATGTAAAAGATTTTTTGTGAACTTGGGAAGAAAAGAACCAACTTTCATCAAAGAAATAAAAATAAGATCATGAGCAGAATAGTTGTTAGGGTACTGTCATTTATAGGACCATTTAACATTGGCTAGGCATTTGTTGGTTGCAACAATCACTGAGTTTGAAATAGGTAGAATAGAATGTATTTTTCTCACTTGGGAAAGTAATCAGTTACAGCAACTTCAATATTTTGTGTCTCTGAATATTTGCATAAATTCCTACCATCATCCATGAGCAGCACCACATAGCAGTTCACAGAGCAGAACATGAGGCAGTTAGCTACTGACAGAGCTTTTTGGCCAAAACTCATAACACGGATCAACATTTCTCTAACTCAGACTTCTTTACACTGATCAACTGTTCTAATGGAGGAGAGGAGGAACAGCTGAGGTGGCTACTCACATCTACTTCTGGTGGGTGCTAAGGTAGGACTTCTCGCAGTACTTGGAGGCGGAGTAGAGCTGCGGCTGCAGGTTCTTGAGCTCCTGCATCAAGCATGGCCACAACGCTCAGTTTATCTACCATAGACAGTTTAGCAGAAACAAAAGCAACACACACATGTCTATGAAGTATCTGAATTTTGCAACTTTATTGTGTATGAAATAGCTTTACTCGATGGTGTACATGCAGATCTCAGTTTCAAACTGGAATAATTTACAAGCAGGTCTAGAGTACTATCAAAATTCAGAATGGTGACTGAATTTAACTGACAAACACATATGACTGTGCCATTCTAAGATTAAAAGGAAGACACGAAGAACTTAATTAGATAAAGCAGTGTCAGCTTTCCTAAGACAAGTATCAGCA
Source organism: Triticum dicoccoides (assembly GCF_002162155.2). NCBI lineage: Eukaryota > Viridiplantae > Streptophyta > Magnoliopsida > Poales > Poaceae > Triticum > Triticum dicoccoides. Next base: position 704,495,616 of record NC_041388.1, on the reverse strand, counting down.
AAGCATACACAAAAAGTATCCAAAGCAATAAGCACCAAAACATTACTACACACAAAATATCCAGTCTACTCACTCAAACCTTTGAATCTCAAACTGTCCCAACTTGACAAGTCAAAGGAAACTCAGCATTCACAAATTAGTTCAATTAAAGGCATTAATGCCGATGAAACTATTTCCCTCTGTATGATATCACAGTGTGCTTCTATTCTTAGTAAGCAAAAGTCTGTTGTCTGTTTTGCAGCAGCTGTTCATGTCAGTTGCATGGCTTGCATCGTCGTGTGCTCTAGCTGCCGGTAGCACTACACGCAACTTCTTTGCGCTCCACGAAGCCTCCTACAGTTTAGATGCCACAGTACTTTGAACTTCTCTGAAATATACTGTAGTTCATGCACTGACAGGTTTGCAAACAGGTTTGGATTGGCTTAATGGTGATTGATAGCTAGCTGGGGTAGGAACAGGGAACAAGTAAAGGTTAAACGGGATAATTATGCTCATTAGTTCGCTTCTGAACTTTCTAAACATGATAATCCTGAATCCTGATGTTTTTTGGAGCTGGAAGCTTGCAGCAGGTTAAGCTAGTATGCCACAGGACACTTGCAAAGTCACATAACAGAGAACAGAGATGGCTCCCTAGGAGATTATATCCCTTTATTTGCACGAATAATAAATAATGGTGCCTAGATGATACAACACAATTGTAACACTGCAATGATGCCTAGTGCGGCCGCAACCTGGTGTATGACGAGAAGCTATGTGTGGTGGTGCCGGCGGCATCCGTGGAGACGATGGGCACGCGAATGGAGTGTCTGACAATGACGAGGGCTCAGTTCAGGGCGGCGAGCCCGTGTACGAGCAGCGGCGTGCGGTGGTACCATTGTTGTTGTATGGGGAGGAGGCACCGGCGTCGGGGTTGTTGACTGCTTGCTCGGCCAAGGCCGTCTGCTCGCTAAACCATACGGCAGAGCATTACCATTGGCAAGACAGCAAGCTCAATGGGCCATTGTCGTGAAAGGAGGCGACTGGCGAGGCTTGGAGCTTCACCGTCCAAGTGATATAGGGAGTTCGACACATCACTATCGTCAAAGCAGCAGCAGCTCCTGCTCCTAACCCTAGGTCGCCGCCCCGTGGGGGCATGGGGATGAGCGGGGGAGAGAGGGAGGGAGGGACATAGACTAACCATCGTCAATGAGCAGCAGCCGCGCGGGGAGGCTCGCGCCGCCATCGAGGAGCGCGTCCGACGAGGCTAGCCGCCGTCCGTCCGTCCGTCGAGGAGCCCGTCCGTCAAGGAGCGCGGGGAGGCTCGTGCCGCCGTCCGTCCGAGTAGGTCGCGGGCTCGAGGGGGAGGAAGGGGAGAGGGAGGCGGTGGGGGCGCGTGGGCGGCTGCGGCGCAGTGGGTCGGGGCAGCGGCGGCGGCGGCGCGGTGGAGGGAGGGACGAGGGAAGGAGCGGCGCGGTGGATCGAGGGAGAGGGAACTGGCTAGGGGGAGAGGGAAGGGGGGATCGGGCGAAGGGGTATCCTATAGCAATGGCGCACCACCTCGTGGCGCGCCATTAGTAGTTTTTTTTCTTATAGCAATGGCACAATACTAATGGCGCACCACCCCTCGGTGCGCCATAAGTACATCCATACTAATGGCGCACCTCACCGTGGTGCGCCATTAGTTTTTTTTTTGATTTCTGCTCGAGCCAACAGGTTATCTTGCACCTGACCTGATCCACACCAAAGTTCCCTCTACTAGCTCAATTGGTCAGCAGCTAGTTCTCACACTAGGAGGTCCTGGGTTCGATTCCCAGGCTCCATAAATTTTTTATGCATTTAAAATGCTGTTTGATACTTATTTGTGTTTAAATATGTTCAAACTTATTTAAATCATAACAGTAATATTTTTTTATAAGACATTAATAAATTTTTAAAAAATATCATCAAACAGTAATGCCGGTGGAGCGGGGTAGGGTGCGCGGGGTGCAGGGGGTCGCCGGCGGCGGTTGAGTAGGGGAGGGGTGCGGGGGGTCGGCGGCGGCGGTTGAGTAGGGGAATCGAGGGTGCGGGGGTCGGCGGCGGCGGCCGGTGGACCGGGGGGTGCTCGGCGGCGAGGGGGACCGGATCTGGCGAGGTGGGATAGCGATCGAGATGGAGGGGGATCGAGATCGAGTGTCCATGAAATTTAAAAATATTCATGATAGTTCAAAAAGTGCCCATGAAATACAATCGAGGGCTACGATTTAAATACAATCGATCTTAGCCCTTCTTTTTCGCAAATGGAGTTCTTCTGTGGAATGGACGTCCTTTAGGTAGGGTGGTCCTGCTTCTTCTTGTGGTGTATGCTGCTACTTCATCATCGTCCTCATGTTCGATCCTCGGGTCGCCGTACTTGTCGAAGTCTTGCTCATTGGCTACTCCATCCATTCTGATGATCTTCCTTTTGCCTCTCCTCACGACAACACGACTGGGCTTTGACGGGTCGGTAATGAAGAAGCATTGGTCCACTTGGGAAGCTATTACCCATGGCCCATTTTTCGCGGTGACGTTTGCGCCCGCGGTCTTGGATTTGGCTTCGGGTATAACCATGGTGGTGAAATACCGGTCTTCTTTTAGGACGCTCTTGGCCCATCTGACACGGGACATCGGGACCTCCTCTCCAGCGTAGCTCAGCTCCCAGATCTCCTCGATCCTTCCATAGTATCTGTCCTTGTCGTTACCGGTGTAGGATTCCATCGTTACCCCGGAGTTCTGATAACCATCGCTCTTCATGTCCTTGGCCTCGGTGTAGAATGTGTAGCCGTTGATATCGTACGCCTCATAGGTCATCAGGTTGTGCTCGACGCCCTGTGACAAGGCGAATATGAGTTGTTCTTCCGCGGAAGAATCCTCATGTAAAGGGTACGATAGAAGCTTCTGCTTGAACCAACGCGTGAAACATGAGTTGTGCTCTTTGAGTATATCTCCGTCCGTCCTCTGTTGGCCTCGGTCATTGTACGTCTTCTTAATAAAGGTTTTGTGCTCTACCACCCAAGGATCGACCACGTCTATGTGTTGTAGCGCGACTGGGTTTGCTCTTTCAAAGTCGGCGAGTCGACCCTCGAAGTCGACATGCATTTCGTGGCGACCCTCACGGTGACCCCATCCAGCGAGCCTGCCAAGGTGCCTGTTGACGGGCAGACCAACGGGGTTCTCGATGCCTAAATAATTCGTGCAGTAGGAGATGCACTCTTCGGTCAGAAAGCCCCTGGCTATGCTTCCCTCTGGACGTGACATGTTGCGAACGTATCCTTTGATGACACCATTCATCCTTTCGAACGGCGTCATGTTGTGCAGGAACGTCGGCCCGAGTTGGATGATATCGTCCACGATATGGACCAGCAGATGCACCATAACGTCGAAGAATGCGGGCGGGAAGTACATCTCAAGCTCGCATAGTATCACCACGATCTCTTCATGTAGCCTTCTGAGTTGCCTCACGCCAACAGACTTCCGAGAGATGACGTCGAAAAAGTTGCATAGGCCAAATAGGGTTTCACGGACGTGCGCGTCTATGATCCCACGGATTGCAACTGGAAGTATCTGCGTCATCAGCACGTGACAGTCGTGAGACTTCATCCCGCTGAACTTCAGCTTCACTGGGTCTAGGTATCTGCTTATCTTCCCCGCGTAACCGTAAGGAAGTTTTACTCCTACGAGGCAGGTGAAAAACTGCTCGATCTCCTCCTGACTTAGAGTGAAGCACGCAGGAGGGTAGTCATTTCCGGTCTTCTTGGCCTTTTTGCCTTTGCGACGACTTTCCGTGTCCTGCTTCGCCTCATCATCATCATCATCATCATCATCATCATCATCATCATCATCATCATCATATATAGCGTGAAGCTCTTGCCTGATGCCCATTGATTTCAAGTCTGCCCTTGCTTTCGGCCCATCTTTGGTCCTCTCTGGCATGTTGAGCAGGGTACCAAGCAGACTCTCGGACACGTTCTCCGTGATATGCATGACATCAAGGCTGTGAGGCACACGGTGGATCTTCCAGTGCGACAAGTCCCAGAAAACAGACCTAGTTTTCCATACCTTCAGCAGCGGCTCTGGCGCCTTTTGCTTCTTTCCCGGCTCTGGTGCCTTTTGCTTCTTTCCCGGCAGTGGGCAGTCTTTCCAAGTTTTCAACAGCTCGTCTATTTCCTCGCCGATCCTCGTACACGGGCGTCCTCGGGGTTCGATTTCACCATCGAACAGATCCTTGCATTTTCCCCACGGGTCATCGTCGTGAAGCCACCTTCGATGTCCCATGAACACGGTTTTCGAAGACCCGAGATCTCTATCTAGCTGGCGATACGTTGTGTCATCCATGCACCTGACGCATCCAGAAAATCCGTGGACCACCTGCCCCGCGACATATCCGTCGTGCACCGTCGTGAGCAGCGCGGCTCTCATAGGGAAATATTATTTCTCTGCGGTGTCCCACGTATTGGCTGGCGTTTTCCACAGCATGTCAAGCTCCTCTTTCAGCAGCCCCAGATACAGATTGATGTCGTTCCCTGGTTGTTTCGGTCCTTCAATTAGCATACTCATGTGAATGTACTTCCTCTTCATGCACAACCAGGGGGGAAGGTTGTACATCCACACAAACACAGGCCAGGTGCTATGTGTTCTTCTCTGGCTGCCAAACGGATTGACTCCATCGGTGCTCGCGCCCAGCACGATGTTCCTTGGATCGTTCCCAAATTCTGGGTCTTCGAAGTTCAACGCTTGCCACTGGCTCGCATCCTTAGGGTGACTCAGCATCTTGTCTTTTTTATCTATCTCCGGATCATTTGCGTCATCTTCTCACTTCTTCTCCTCCCTATCCGCGTGCCAACGCAGGAGCTTTGCTACCTTAGGGTCCGCGAAATACCGCTGCAGTTGAGGAGTGATCGGAAAGTACCACACCACTTTTCGAGGAGCTTTCTTCCTCTTCTTGTATCGAGTGACGCCGCACACCGGACATATGATAGACTCCGCGTGCTCGTCCCGATAAATGATGCAATTGTTCATGTACACATGGTATTTCACGTGCGGTAAATCCAGAGGACACACGATTTTCTTCGCCTCCTCCAAACTGGTCAGGCACTTGTTCCCCTTGGGAAGACGTTCGTGCCAGAATGACATGTTCTTGTCGAAGCATGCGTCGGTCATTTTATGTTTTACCTTCATCTCCAGAGCCATGAGCGTTACTTTCAGGCGGGTATCCTCGGGCCTGCATCCTTCATACAATGGAGTAACCGCGTCTAACTCAAGTTGATCCATCTTGGCTTTCTCTCGGGCGGCAGCTCTTGTGTTATCCGTCTTCTTGAGAAGCAACTCTTGAATATGAGGGTCCTGCACCCAGCCCATCGATGGTCCAGCGTCGTCTGCTCCGCCGGCATCATCATCTTCATGATCATGCCCGTCGTCTGCTCCGGCATCTTCCTCATCATCATGTCCTGCATCTTCTACATGATGACTGTGTACAGCATCACCGTCGTGATCATCTCCTGGGGATTCTTCGTCTTCTCGCCCGCCCGAGCCGCGGTGGTTGTCTTGCTGCCCTTCCTCATTTCTTGCCCGGCCCCCATGGACGACTTCGTAGTCATCTTCATCACCTTGCCACCGATAGCCATCCATGAAACCACGCAAGAGCAGGTGGTCCCGCACCTGCCCGGATTCCGGGTCAGCAATAAGGCTCTTCAGCTTGCATCTTCGACACGGACATCTTATCTCCTTCTCGTTCTTTTGAAGCATCGCAGCCTTCGCGGACCTCAAAAACCTATTCACGATGCCTTCGGTCATCGTGGGGACCATGGTCGCCTGCGGGGTAGAGCAAAACGATATTTTAGAACCAAGAAAAAATTTGGCATGACTTTCCCTAAAACTAGGACCAAAAAGAATGCTTAATGCCAAAATTCTCGCCGAAACGGAAATGAATCAACATTCCGGCAAAATATTGGCAACTATCGCATTTCAAATACCGGTACACCTCCAAACACAAACACATATGCAACACCACAAACATATGCAACACCACGAACATACATAGATCTAGCTAGGCCATAAAAAGTGCATGTGCACATTGTTGAAGGGAGAACAACATAAATATAGCTTCCCCCCTTACTTAGCTATCAAAACAAGGTAATTTAACCACTTAAATTGAATGAATCTATGGTGGAAATGAGGTGAAAAAGAGGAGGCACCCGAGACAAGGAGGAGGTGGAGAGAATGAAGTGGGGAGAAAGTGAGTGTGGGTAGGAGAGGCTGTCCAAAATATCTTGTTGTTGCCCACTTACTAATGGCGCACCAACTCTAAATGCGCCATTAGTAATCCAGGTTACTAATGGCGCACCTTCTGGTGGTGCGCCATTAGTAGTTTTGCAAAAAAAAACATACTAATGGCGCACTGTTCCACAGTGCGCCATTACTAGTTTAAACTAGTAATGGCGCACGGTCCAACAGTGCACCATTAGTAGTTTTGCAAAAAAAAAGGAATAAAAAATATAATAAAAAAACAACATTAGTGGCGCACTTTCCGACAGGTGCGCCATTACTAGTTACAACTAGTAATGGCGCACTGTGTCTGGATGCGCCATTAGTATGTTTGGACAGGCGCACTAGTTCAAATTTTTTTTGATACTAATGGAGCACCCTAGGCCAGGTGCGCCATTAGTAGTTTCAGCTCTAATGGCGTATCAGAAGGTGGTGCGCCATTAGTATATACGAATGGTGCACCGCTTGTCTGGTGCGCCATTAGTGTCAATCCCATCTATAGCCCTTTTTCTAGTAGTGATATATTCTAACTATATGATAACATCACCTACTTCTATGTTTTAGCTCTCCAATATCATGCAAAGTTATCCTCTTCATACCCACAACGTAGTTTTATTTCTCGTTTCTAGTTGGAAGCAAACGTTCGGTGTATGTAGAGTCGTATCAGTGGCAGATAGGGCTTGAGAGAATATTGATCTTACCTTTAGCTCCTTGTGGGTTCGACACTCCATACTTATCGCTTCCACCTTTGGGAATTGCTACGATGATTCCCTACACTTGGGGATTATCACGCATCTTCCCCTCCCTCCCTGTAGCTTATCTCGTCTGGTTCTCCCACAATTGCCAATGGCACTGGTCCGTCGTTGAGGGAGTCCCGCATTAAGGGGTCCTCGAGCGTCCGACCTGTGTGACTTGGGCCGGACTGTTGGGCCATGAAGATACAAGATAGAAGACTTCTTCTCATGTCTGGATGGAACTCTCCTTTGCATGGAAGGCAAGCTAGGCGTCCGGATGTATTATTTTCTTTCTCTGTAACCGACTTTGTATAACCCTAGGCCCCTCCGGTGTCTATATAAACCGGATGGTTTAGTCTGTAGAGAACAATAACAATCATACATGCTAGACTTCTAGGGTTTAGCCACAACAATCTCGTGATAGAATAACTCCTGTAATCCTCATACTCATCAAGATCAATCAAGCAGGATGTAGGGTATTACCTCCATCAAGAGGGCCCGAACCTGGGTAAAACATCATGTCCCCTGTCTCCTGTTACCATCGACCTTAGACGTACAGTTCGGGACCCTCTACCCGAGATCCGCCGGTTTAGACACCGACATTGTTGCTTTCATTGACAGTTCCACTGTGTAGCCGCCAAAATGTTCGATGGTCCATCAATCATCTGCAGTGTCGCTAGCAACCACCATAAAGCCAAACTCTTCTCCGGACACTCGCTCCGAACCCTCGGAATTAGCATCGTGTGAGCTCGGCCATGGAGTCCCCTTCCCGCCATACTCCACGGATTCTTTTCTCCCTTTACAAACCTCACCTTTAAGTGAGGCTTTGGACTTGATGCGATCCCTCGCTATTACATAGGAGCAATGTCTGAACTACGCCTAGCCCGGACTAGGGGCTGAGAGCGGGGAATTTTACGTCCCACCCACCACCCACTTCATCGCCACAGTCAAGGACTTAACTAACATGCTCGATTACGGCTTCGAAGACATCGACTGTATGGATGACGCAAATGGCGCACCATGAGTTGGTGTGCCATTAGTGTGGTAGACACTAATGGCGCACCAAACACACGGTGCGCCATTAGTAACAATTTTTTTTCCAAAAATATTAATGGCGCACCGGGGCACAGTGCGCCATTACTAGTTCGCACCTGCCACACAGTGCGCCACTTTTTGGACTCCTCTTCTGTACTCCTGGGAGTATGTACTCCCATTCTCAATATACCTCATATATGCATTAATTATACCTCTTTATTATTCTCAATATACTTCATTAAATATTCTAAGATACCCCAATATGAGTTTTGTTAAAAAAATATCATCTGCGATGTATTTTTTGTAATATACCTTTTTCACGTACAAACACATCAGTATATACGTAAACATTTAAAAATATGTAGACTCACATGAATTTTTTCATGAAACTCATTTTGGGGTATCTAATAATTACTAATGAAGTATATTAAAAATAATAAAGTGGTATAAAATATTCATCTATGTGGTATATGAAAAGCGGGAGTACATACTCCCAGGAGTACATAACCATTTTCATATATATATGTATATATATATGTATATATATATATATATATATATATATATATATATATATATATATATATATATATATATATATATATTGCAAAACTACTAATGGCGCACCGCAAGCTGGTGCATCATTAATAACCAGGGTTACTAATGGCGCATTTGTGGGTGGTGCGCCATTAGTAACGTGGGACCAACTAGATATTTTGGACAGCCACACCTACACACTCACTTTCCCCACTTCATTCTCTCCACCTCCTCCTTCAAGCTTGTGTCGGCTGTCTCCTCCTCCTCACCTCATTTGCACCATAGATTCATCAAAATTAAGTGGTTAAATTACCTTTTTTGATAGGTAAGTAAGGGGAAAGCTATCTTTATGTTGTAGATCTACTTTTTTCCTCCCTCCAACAACGTGCACATGCACTGTTTATGGCCTAGCTAGATCTATGTATGTTTGTGGTGTTGCATATGTTTGTGGTGTTGCATATATGTTTGTGTTTGCAGGTACCGGTATCTGAAATGCAATAGTTGCCAATATTTTGCCGGAATGTTGATTCATTTCCGTTTCGGCGAGAATTTTGGCACTATGCATTCTTTTTGGTCCTATTTTTAGGGAAAGTCATGCCAAATTTTTTCTTGGTTCTAAAATATCGTTTTGCTCTACCCCGCAAGCGACCATGGTCCGCACGATGACCGAAGGCATCGTGAATAGGTTTTTGAGCTCCGCGAAGGCCGAGATGCTTCAAAAGAATGAGACGGAGATAAGATGTCCGTGTCGACGATGCAAGCTGAAGAGCCTTATTGCAGACCCGGATTCCGGGCAGGTGTGGGACCACCTTCTCTTGCCTGGTTTCATGGATGGCTATCGGTGGCAAGGTGATGAAGATGACTATGAAGTCGTCCATGGGGGCCGAGCAAGAAATGAGGAAGGGCGGCAAGACAACCACCGCGGCGAGGGCGGACGAGAAGACGAAGAATCTCCAGGACATGATCACGACGGTGATGCTGTACAGAGTCATCATGTAGAAGATGTCGGACATGATGATGAGGAAGATCAAGATGAAGGGCATGATCATGAAGATGAAGATGCCGGAGCAGACGACGATGGAGGCTGGGTGCAGGACCCTCATATTCAAGAGCTGCTTCTCAAGAAGACGGATAGCGCAAGAGCTGCCGCCCGAGAGAAAGCCAAGCTGGATCAACTAGAGATAGACGCTGTTACTCCATTGTATGAAGGATGCAGACCCGAGGATACCGGCCTGAAAGTAACGCTCATGGCTCTAGAGATGAAGGTAAAACACAAAATGACCGACGCATGCTTCGACGAGAACATGTCATTCTCGCACGAACGTCTTCCCAAGGGGAACAAGTGCCCGACCAATCGTGTGTCCTATGGATTTACCGCACATGAAATACCATGTGTGCATGAACAATTGCATCATTTATCGGGATGAGCACGCGGAGTCTACCACATGTCCGGTGTGCGGCGTCACTCGATACAAGAAGAGGAAGAAAGCTCCTCGAAAAGTGGTGTGGTACTTTCCGATCACTCCTCGTCAGCAGTGGTATTTCGCGGACCCTAAGGTAGCAAAGCTACTGCGTTGGCACGCGGATAGGGAGGACAAGAAGCGAGAAGATGACGGAAATGATCCGGAGATAAATAAAAAAGACAAGATGCTGAGTCACCCTAAGGATGCGAGCCAGTGGCAAGCGTTGAACTTCGAAGACCCAGAATTTGGGAACGATCCAAGGAACATCATGCTGCGCACGAGAACCGATGGAGTCAATCCGTTTGGCAACCAGAGAAGCACACATAGCACCTGGCCTGTGTTTGTGTGGATGTACAACCTTCCCCCTGGTTGTGCATGAAGAAGAAGTACATTCAGATGAGTATGCTAATTGAAGGGCCGAAACAACCAAGGAACGACATTAATCTTTATCTGGGGCTGCTGAAAGAGGAGCCAGACACACTGTGGAAAACGCCAGCCAATACGTGGGACATCGCAGAGAAAGAATATTTCCCTATGAGAGCCGCACTGCTCATGAGGTGCACGACTATCTCGGTTACGGATATCTCGCGAGGCAGGTGCTCCATGGATTTTCTGGATGCGTCAGGTGCATGGATTACACAATGTATCGCCAGCTAGATAGAGATCCTGGGTCTTCGAAAACCGTGTTCGTGGGACATCGAAGGTGGCTTCGCGACGATGACCCGTGGAGAAAACGCAAGGATCTGTTCGATGGTGAAACCGAACCCCGAAGATGCCTGCGTACGAGGAGCGGCGAGGAAATAGACGAGCTATTGAAAAATTGGAAAGATTGCCCACTGCCGGGAAAGAAGCAAAAGGCGCCAGAGTCGGGAAAGAAGCGAAAGGCGCCAGAGCCGCTGCTGAAGGTATGGAAAACGAGGTCTGTTTTCTGGGACTTGCCGTACAAGAAAATCCACCGTGTGCCTCACAGCTTTGATGTCATGCATATCACGAAGAACGTGTGCGAGAGTCTGCTTGGTACCCTGCTCAACATACCAGAGAGGACCAAAGATGGGCCGAAAGCAAGGGAAGACTTGAAATCAATGGGCATCAGGGAGGAGCTTCACGCTAATGATGATGATGATGAGGTGAAGCAGGACACAGAAAGTCCTCACAAGGGCAAAAAGGCCAAGAAGACCGGAAATGACTACCCTCCCACGTGCTTCACTCTAAGTCAGGAGGAGATTGAACAATTTTTCACCTGCCTCATAGGAGTAAAACTTCCTTACAGTTACACGGGGAAGATAAGCAGATACCTAGACCCAGTGAAGCAGAAGTTCAGCGGGATGAAGTCTCACTAGTGTCACGTGCTGATGACGCAGATACTTCTAGCTGCAATCTGTGGGATCATGGACGCGCACGTCCGTGAAATGCTATTTGGCCTATGCAACTTTTTCGACGTCATCTCTCGGATGTCGGTTGGCGTGAGGCAACTTAGAAGGCTACAGGAAGAGATCGTGGTGATACTATGAGAGCTTGAGATGTACTTCCCGCCCGCATTCTTCGACGTTATGGTGCATCTTCTGGTCCATATCGTGGAGGATATCATCCAACTCGGGCCGACGTTCCTACACAACATGATGACGTTCGAAAGGATGAATGGTGTCATCAAAGGATACGTTCGCAACATGTCACGTCCAGAGGGAAGCATAGCCAGGGGCTTTCTGACCGAAGAGTGCATCTCCTATTGCACGAATTATCTAGGCATCGAGAACCCCATTGGTCTGGCCGTCAACAGGCACCTTGGCAGGCTCGCTGGATGGGGTCACCGCGAGGGTCGCCGCGAAATACATGTCGACTACGAGGGTCGACTCACCGACTTTGAAAGAGCAAACCTAGTCGCTCTACAACACATAGACGTGGTCGATCCTTGGGTGGTAGAGCACAAAATCTTTATTGAGAAGACGTACAATGTCCGAGGCCAACAGAGGACGGATGGAGATATAATCAAAGATCACAACTCATGTTTCACGCGTTGGTTCAAGCAGAAGCTTCTGTCGTACCCTTTACATGAGGATTCTTCCGCGGAAGAACAACTCATATTCGCCTTGTCACAGGCGCCGAGCACAACCTGATGACCTATGAGGCGTACGATATCAACGGCTACACATTCTACACCGAGGACAAGGACATGAAGAGCGATGGTTATCAGAACTCCAGGGTAACGATGGAATCCTACACCGGTAATGATAAGGACACATACTACGGAAGGATCGAGGAGATCTGGGAGCTGAGCTACGCTAGAGAGAAGGTCCCGATGTTCCATGTCAGATGGGCCAAGAGCGTCCTAAAAGAAGATCGGTATTTCACCACCATGGTTATACGTGAAGCCAAATCCAAGCCCGTGGGCGCAAACGTCACCGCGAAAAATGAGCCATGGTACTGGCTTCCCAAGTGGACCCATCAAAGCCCCGTCGTGTTGTTGTGAGGAGAGGCAAAAGGAAGATCATCGGAATGGATGGAGTCGCCAATGAGAAAGACTTCGACAAGTACGGCGACCCGAAGATGGAACATGACGACGACGTTGAAGTAGCAGCATACACCACAAGAAGAAGAAGGACCACCCTATCTACAGGACGTCCGCTCCACAAAAGAACTCCATTTGCAAAAAAGAAGGGCAAGAAGAATGTGAACAGATAGCTAGCTAGCTAAGATCGATTGTATTTAAATTGTAGCCTTCATTTCTCGATTGTATTTCATGGGCACTTTTTGAACTCATGAATATTTTTAAATTTCATGAGCACTTTTTGAATTCATGAAAAAATATTGAATATTCATGAGAACACTCGATCTTGATCCCCCTCCATCTCGATCACTATCCCCCCTCGCCAGATCCCCCTCACCGCCGAGCACCCCCCGCACCCTCCCCCGCTCCACCACCGCCGACGACCCCCGCACCCTCCCCCGCTCCACCGTCACAAATGAATGCAACTAAAAATCCAAAAAAACAAATTTGATTATATTTTCAAATAAGAAATTTGATGATATATTTTTATATTCACGAATATTTTCAAATAACAAATCTGATGATATTTTTAAAAAAATTATTACTATTTTTATAAAAATTTATTACTGTTTCATATTCATATTCATTTTCTAAAAAATTATTAAATGGAACAAAAATAATAAAAAAGTACTTATGGCGCACCGCTGGCTGGTGCGCCATTGCTATCTAAAAAAAGATTACTTATGGCGCACCGTCCCGGTGGTGCGCCATTGCTATCAAAAAAACATTCTAATGGCGCATCGCCAGGGGGTGCGCCATTAGTAATCTTCCCCCCTATAGCTAGTCGCCCGATCCCTTCGTCCCTCCCTTGCCAGATCCACTCCCCCCTCGCATAATTCTCCGCCGCCAAGTTCGTCCGACCCACTGCACCGTCGCCGCCACTACCCCGACCCACTGCGCCGCAGCCGCCCACGCGCCCCCGCCGCCTCCCTCTCCCCATCCTCCCTTCCTCCCCCTTCGACCCCACCCCGACGCGTCTCCGTCTCCACGCCGCCCACTGCATCTTCCCCGGCACTCGCGCGGAACAGATCGGAGGAGACACAGAGACATGCGAGAGGAGAGGAGGAGCCCGCCGCCTCCTCGACGCGTGCCGCCGGATCCTCAACGCCTAGCCGCTGCCGGAGCTTCAGCGCCTCGACACGCGCCACTCATCGTCGACCTGCCCCACAGCCGCCACAACCTCCACATCGTCGTCATCGAGGCCGGGCCGCCAAGTGAGAGGCCCTCTCCATGTCCCCAAGATCTTACTTGTCTTCGCTACTGTCTGCCCTCTCCATGTACCTTTTTTATGAGTGACAATTTTCTGAATATTATCTGAAAAATGCAGGTGTTTGTTTGTCTGAAATCAGTCTGTATGTGTGTTTTTAGTTTGACAGCAAAAACAAAATTCTGCCATACGCCACAACAACAAGAAGCAATGAACTTGGCTTTCAGAACAACATCCATCATATACAAAAGATTATATAATATGTACTAGAGTCTTTCTAGTTAGTCAGACTAATTTTGACATATTTTAAAACATAAACTGAAGTTTAACATGTCCAAAAGACAGCTATAGCCACTAGATGTTTGACATCATCTTCACCTGTCCAAAGGACAAAGCTACAACCATGTTTTCATGTCCAAAGACATAGGTTTTAACATGATGTTTCACACCAACTCCCACATCCCCAAAACCACCCTCCCAAACCACCAAACTAGGCGCTAGGGGGTGTTTTGCCCGGTTTAAGCCGGTTCAGGGGATTAAGTAGGCCGAAATCAAGTCCAGGGGGTGATGTGGTCTAAATGTGAGAGTTCAGGGGGGGTACATACATTTAAATCAAAAATCAATCTGTATGTGCCCATGTGTTACTAACAAAAATGCATTTTTTGAATTTTTGCTGTCAAAAACTATATGTGCAATCTCCAGAACAATTATGCTTATGCTTTTCTCTGAAACTGTACTGAGTAAAACTGAATTTTTGCTGTGAAAAACTGCATATAACATCTCCAGAACAAACTGATGCCTAATAGTGACGAAAACTGATTTTTTGTTGCCAAAACAGCATACACAAAAGATTGGGGGACTGGGATTCAAACCAATGATCTTATGGATTTGCAGTATCATGGATTTGCAGTTCATGCCATATATTCTTATGGACTTATTGCCAAGATTATGAAATACAAGTTGCTATTCTTGTAGTGGAATAAATAATTATATTGCCCATTTGCATATCAGTAGAACTAAATCCATGTTTTAATGCTTAGTTGCATTTAAGGAGGAAATCATTATCTGCCATCTTCTTGGAGAGTGGATCAGTTATTCTAAACATCAATATGAGTAGTCATTACCTTACAGTTAGTTAGTGCGGCTCGATTTTCTCTTCTTAAAAGCTTCAACTTCAAAGTATAGTTTTACAAGCTTTTGCAATTTTTTCTTAAAAGCTCCAGCTATACATTTTATCACTTGTTCTTTTCTCAGTATATGGAACCTATTTGTGTAATCTGACCTATCTCTCCTTCTTTTTGCCTTCATTGTTGTATGCTATTATGAAGATCCAAATGTATCATCATAATGTGGGTGCTGTGTTGTGTGATTCTTCATGCTAAGAACTTCAGCTTTTTCAACTTGCTGGACTATATGTTCATTGGTACTACTTGTGATGCTGCTGCTGTACTACTTGGGAATTTTGTCAACTTGTGATGCTGCTGCTGTACCCTGAGAGGCCCTTGAGTTTGCTGGAATGTCGATTAACTTCCGTTCCGGCAAATTCGGGTACTCCATATGTCCTATTTTCAGCAAAGGTCATGCTGAAATTTTCCGTGAATTTTAGCATGACTTTGGGGTACTTGCTACTAATGCATGGGCCGGGGTATCTTAGTACTTAATTAAGTAGGATCAACTACCTCTTCTGTTATGCATGGGCCTCAGCGTCGACAAACTATAAATTATAAAACCTTGGCTTTTAGGGTGCCTCGGTGTCGATAAAAACCTAAATGATGAAAGCCTAGGCTTTTAAGGTGCCTCGGCGTCGACAAACCCTAAATGATAAAAGCTTAGCTTTTAGGATGCCTCGGTGTCGACAAAACCTATTTGATGAGACCATGATCTTGTTCCTTGACAATAACCAACTTTTTGACCAAACTTTTTTCCTATTTAGAGCGAAACATGGCCCACAACGATGAGGCCGGCGGTTCGGGCGGCAAGCAATTCTGGGAGCTATCCCAGGAGATGGAGGAAGAACCTCACCGCTATGAGGACGCCGCGGAAGACACCAATCCTGACTACACAACCCCTTGTGGCATCGGGGATGACACCACTGATGGTTCCGCAGAGGATGCCACCACTGATGGGGCCGCCGAGGATGCCACCACTGATGATGGCAGCGCACACACAGATGGCAGCCAACCGAAGAGGCAATGGAAGGACCGGCGCCTGAACATGCTCCGCACCGTCAACGAGGAATTTACTGAAGTGAACTCCGACGGGCATCCAACGATGCCCAAACAAATAGTCAAGGGGTACTCGGTTCTGCTCGGGTGCATTCTCCGGAGCACCGTCTCGATCAACACTGAGAACCTAAGGCATAAGGACCGAGGGAATTTGCGCAACCTCCTCTTCATGAAGCTGCACGAACTATACAAGTTCCCCGGTAAATTAGAAAACACATGCCTCTCAGGGAATAAAGTGAACAGTGCCACCCTCACGAGGATGAGCACGGCCCTGTCTACTTGGAGAAGCGCGGTGAAGAGAATGATTGACAAAGGTGATAGTTATGAGAAGATCAAGGCGAAAAATCCTTCGATCAGCGAAGATGACTACAAGGAGTTCAAGATCCAGTGCGAGAGTAGCGCAACCTCCGAATCTAGTCAGTGGGGGAAAGAAATGCGGGAGTTAAACTTTGGGGAACACAAATTCGGTCCCGGCGGTTACAGAGTGGCGGAGCCTATATGGGACAAGGAGGACGCGGAGCGCGCCGAGCAAGGCCTACCTCCCCGCTTAGAGAAATATCATGACAAGCAGACCAGGAACTATGTCAGGACCAGGTAACAAAGGAGCTTACCACTGATCCGAAGACCAGGGCGCTTGAGCTTGTTCTGGCGCAGGAGACTGAAAGCAGTAGCGCGGGGTCGTCTCAGAGCACCCCTTGGGACGACACACTAAATAGGGCGTTGAACATAATGAAAAACAAGGATAAGCTCAGTAAGCCGTCGTCAGCTGGTCGTGTGGCCGGCAAAGGCTTGTCCACAAAATGGTTGTCATACTATAACGCTGGTGGGCTAAAGGAGAGAAAGACCAGCTCGGAAAGCCAGTCGCGCGAGGTTCAAGAACTCAAGGCACAAGTGGCGTAGATTCCAGCGATTGTCCAAGAGCAAGTGAAACAACAACTAGGATCGACGCTGACCGGCATTATGCCTACCTTGATTCATGGGCTGACGACGTGGATTGCGGGCGGCCAACAGGGGCCGCCCCCGATTCCTAGGTTCACGGCCAGCAACTCGCTCAATGCGCAGGCGGCGCCATTGTTGTCTCCGACGGAGGCGGTATTGGTGTCTCCGACGCCGGCACGGGCATTGGATGTTAATGCACCCGAGCGTACGCCGGCCGACACCTCGACAGCAAGCGGCCCCTCCGTCAATTGCACGCCCGCCGTTGGCGGTGCCTCGACATTAGCCAAGCTCGACGCCATCATCACGGTAACTAATTAAGCCTCTCGGCCGAGGACTTCATGTCCTTGCCTTTGACTGGGCATCCCTGACGCCCTACATGTTTTTGCAGGGCGCCGCTGACATTCCGTGCACTCTCCTACACTTCGTGAACGACGAGTTTGTCGATGTCGCCAAGGGCAGAATCGTTCAACCGGGCAACCTCGTGTTCCACGGTAATCCGATGCCACGTACCGTGTATAGGGTTCAACTGGTTCGGGTGCTGCCAGGCTGCGATGAGTTGTTACCTCCCATTCGACCCGCCGGGGCCGACTGAGGGAGTCCTAGATTAGGGGGTCTCCGGACAGACGGACTATCTCCATTCGCCGGACTGTTAGTGTCGGTGTCAAAACCGGTGGATCTCGGGTAGGGGGTCCTGAACTGTGCATCAAGACCGGATGGTAAGAGGAGACAAGGGACACGATGTTTTTACCCAGGTTCGGGCCCTCTCGATGGAGGTAATACCCTACTCCTGCTTGATTAATATTGATGATATGGGTAGTACAAGAGTAGATCTACCACGAGATCAAGGAGGCTAAACCCTAGAAGCTAGCCTATGGTATGATTGTTGCATATGGAGTTGATGTCCTACGGACTACAACCCTCCGGTTTATATAGACACCGGATAAGGTTAGGGTTACAAAGAGTCGGTTACAATGGTAGGAGATCTTGAATATCTGCATCGCCAAGCTTGCCTTCCACACCAAGGAAAGTCCCATCCGGACACGGGACGAAGTCTTCAATCTTGTATCTTCATAGTCCAGGAGTCTGGCTGAAGGTATAGTCCGGCTACCCGAACACCCCCTAATCCAGGACTCCCTCAGTAGCCCCCGAACCAGGCTTCAATGACGACGAGTCTGGCGCGCAGATTGTTCGGCA
Organism: Triticum dicoccoides; assembly: GCF_002162155.2. Classification (NCBI taxonomy): domain Eukaryota; kingdom Viridiplantae; phylum Streptophyta; class Magnoliopsida; order Poales; family Poaceae; genus Triticum; species Triticum dicoccoides. Next base: position 704,477,476 of record NC_041388.1, on the reverse strand, counting down.
TTGCAAGGCGGGTTCTTCTCCAAATCCTGTGTGCCTGTAGGAATAATGTCTGATTTTTCTAATGTAGTGCTCCTCGGCTTCCACGCCCAATAATGACCGTCTTCCACGCGTCAAACGAATGCGAAAAGCCGGGGCGTTTTCACATCCACACCCCTAGCCATATAAACGAGCCGCCTATTTAACGGGATGGGGACTTAGGTCCAAACCACATCTTCTCCTCTCCGCGAGTTATCATCAGAGCGCTTCCAGCAAAGGTCCACTCCAACATGGCCAGCCGTCGTAGCTCCTCCCCTCGCCCCTCCGGTCCCAAACCCGGGGACTGGGAGAGTTGCACCGTCCCGCATAGCGAGTTAGTGTCGCTTCAGGCCAAGGGATTTCTCCCTCAGGCATACATGGTCCCGGTCCGAGCCGGTCTCGCCACCTACAATGGCGGAAAACAAGCGGAGAGCACCCCCAATCCTTCTAAAGGAGAGCCGGTGTGCCTCATCCCCTATCTAATAAGGGGACTGGGATTTCCAATTCATCCATTTCTCCGCGGGCTTCTGGAATTCTACGGCCTCCAGCTGTACAATCTCACGCCCGCCTCCGTATTACATATTGCGGGTTTCGTCGCCCTTTGTGAGCTATTTTTAGGTGTTGAGGCTCATTTCGCGCTGTGGAAGAGGTTATTCTGCCTGGTGCCCCATTCTCAAGAGGGGTCTATATACCAAGTGGGCAAAGCCGAAGTATGGCGCATCGCCGGGACCGGATACCTATCCGGAACCCCAAAGAAGGCGTCCGAGGACTGGCCTTCGGAATGGTTTTACATAGATGACGTCCCGCTACCGGACCCTATCCGGGTCGGTCTCCCTGAGTTCAGCAGTGCTCCATTGAAGAAACGCTTGAGCTGGCATCCGCGGAGCTCTCAGAGAGAAAGCGACAGAGACGTCCTTTACCTGATGGGCCGGATAAGACTGTTGGCTCATTCCGGTCTAACCATGATTGGAGTCATGGCCGCATGCATTATGCGGGGGATGCATCCACTTCAATATAGAGGCCACCCCATGTGGGATTTCAACGGGGAGGATGACGCCACCCATTACGGTCGTAAGGGGCCGGCCTCAGCTGCCGCCCTAGTAAAGATCTTATCCTCTTTGTACAAGGGAGAAAAGGAGGAATTCCTCCACGTCAACCCGCGGGCCGGATTTACTATGTATGATCCTCCAAGTTGGGTAAGTGAACAATTGCGCTTGCCCGTTTGTTTTATACTCCCAAGGTTAGATATGTAGCCTAACGACTTCAATGCAGGAACTGCGACAGGAGGTAAAGGATATAAAGAGCCGCCCGCCACAGCCCGAGGACCCAGAACGGTCCCTCGATCCGGACTCCGAAGAGGATCCGGACATATCGGTGGAGCTTATCGACGGGGTGTTCCATCAGCTAAGCAAGGACAATACCTTGGTAGCCATTACGGCTGATTACCCAGGGTTAATCCCGGCCTCCTAGGTGACAGAAACCAGAGTCTCATTCCCTTGAGAGAGATTCCACTCTCACGTATTCCGGTGTTTCTGACGACAACCGTGTTTTGCAGGGGAGATTTCCGAGGCAGGAGGCCGAACCTGCGGCGGCTAGCCAATGAGGGGCCGCAGGGCCCCGTGGGGCAAAAAGGAATGTAGTCCGGACTGAGATGCCGGCGGAAAGGTATAGCGCACCCTCTATTTCCTTGGTGTTATTCTGTCAGGGCATATTAACGTTCGTGCTATCTTTAGAACGAAGAGACCTCACCGGACTACATCCGGAGAGGTTGCCAATCACGCCTCCACCAGCCAGGCTCCAACGTCTGGCCAGGAAGCGGAGGCGAGCACAAGGCGTGTACCGGACGCTCCTCCGACAGAGGATGCGGACAGGCAGTCTGCCACAAATTCTGAAGTGGAGAGTGCCATGAACCACACGCGTCGCCGGACAGTTCTACGCGACGCTTGTTTCTCCCAAGAGGCTTTAGATGCCTTTAATTCGGGAGATGCGTACCTTCGTGCCGCTCAAAATGGTTTAGCCAGAGCCACGGAGCAGTATGTAAAAGACATACGGGTAAGAAAATTTTGGTCAAATATATATATACCAGTAGCCCCCGAGACTTGAAACAGTTAGAGCAACTGATTTAAGGATCATTTAATATGCAAGTTCTTACAGAGAAGAATACCGTACTGTCCCAGGAGATGGTAAAGTGCAAGGCCCAACTAGAGGCCGCACTACCGAAGCAGGGGAGCCCAAAGAGACCCCCTCAGGTAAGATACACTTCGAAAGATTAGTATTGTGCGGTGTGGGTGCAAATCTGACAAATCACATTGCAGATGGCACCGGACTCGATCCGGAAAAGCAACAACTCTTACGCTGGCTAAAGGCCGGTGAGAGTACGTTGACAAAGGTGAGGCAAGAGAAGAATGATCTTCAGGATGCCAACACCAAGTTGGACGTCGAACTTAAAGTTGTTTGTGGCCAGCTGTCGGACTCCACGAAGGAGAATCAGCGGCTTCGACGCGGCATATTTAGTAAGTGCTTGAACGAACTTTGAAAAAAGAGTTCGGCGAGGAAGTCGACTAACAGAGTAATGTCTGTAGGTATGCTCACAGGTCGTCCTGCAGAGGAGATGCCCAGTTCTACGGGTGACCTTCTTCCCGAACTCTTGCAACTGCACGAGCGAATTCGGCAGGCGATGCGAGGCGTTGCCCAAGCCTTATGGCCTTCCCACTCCATGCCCGGGGGCCTTGGAGAGCTTGCGGAGAAGCTGAAGGGAGCTCGGTGGCGCTTCCGGTTGTGGAAGATATCGGCTGCCGACAAGGTGCTAGGGAGGCCTGGGCCATGGTGAAGACCCGTTTTACGAAGTCTGACCCAAACCACATGGCCGAGGTCGGACCAGTGGGGCCTGACGGGAAGGAGATCCCTGTAAGCTTAGTATACGGCCAAGTAGAGTTAGCCATGAAGTATTCCCAGCAGGACTGTAAATTAGACAGCCTATTAGATGGTATAGAAGAGGAATACAATCAGTCAGATTGACTATGTAAATTTGAATTGACATGTGTAATGCCTTCTGGCCGGATTGTAGATCGTTTGTCGTTGCCGACCTTTTCGCTTCAACCTCGGGACCTGATGGTCCGGAGTGTGTCCGAATACCATAGCGGTTATATAAGAACGGGGTATGCGTGGAGACCAGGCGTAGGGGTCATTAGTGCTTTATCAGACAAGTGCCCAACTAGTTATGTTATATTACATGGTTAGTAAGAAACATCTTCCAGAGAGAATAGTTCCATTAAGGGTTCCTTTCGCTGGGAGCCATGCCCTAAAGTGCATGTCCGGACTGCGTGAAAAGACGCAGAAAAAGGCATCTGGGGGCGCATAAAATGAGTAAAAAGATCATCTTTTATTTCACTGACCGAATATTCTCTTAAGAACGCTAGCTTTCGGCGTCACCCAGTCTGAGGTACACATCCGGCTGACCCGGCAGTAACAATCGCATAGGTTCTCCCTTTACCGCCTAGCCGAACAATCGGGAACGTAGGGGTAAGCAGAGGAGCCAGGCAACCCAGCTTGGCCAAAACTTAAGTCATATCGATGCATATAATGGTGAAGAAAAAGGTACATGCGGAAGTTTGACGCATGTGTTGGGCATGAAGCCCATATAAATAAGCTTCTGTTAAAGAAGCCCCCAGGTTTAATGAGCGCGAGTGACGCGTCACTAGATGAGCCTTTAAGGGCTATAAAAGAAAAGAGGGGAAGGAGAGAAATGTAAGACAGAAAAATGCAAAAAATGGACAGAGGAAGGAGACGAACACAGAATCCGGCGCTAGGCATAGAATCTTCGGAGACGAGTGGCGTTCCACGGCTTCAGCTCGAGTCGGCTATCCGACGCATCTTGCAGGCGGTACGCCCCACCAGTCAGGACTTGTCGATTATGAATGGACCTTCCCACTTGGGCTTGAGTTTGTCCTTTTTCTTATCCGGCAGGCGTAGAACTAGTTCGCCAACATTGTAATTTTTGGCCCATACTTCTGTGCTTTTGATATCTTCGGGACTGCTATTGATAAAATGCGGAACAGGCTTTTGCCACGTCACGCTCCTCCTCCAAGGCGTCCAAGTTATCTTGCCGATCGAGCTCGGCTTCTCTTTCTTCGTACATGCGCACTCTAGGTGAGTCATGAATTCTGTCGCAGGGCAGAACTGCCTCTGCACCGTACACCATGAAAAATGGTGTGTATCCGGTGGTGCGATTTGGCGTGGTCCGCAGCCCCCATAGCACGGAGTCGAGCTCCTCTACCCAGTGCGTGTTAGATTTCTTGAGGGACCGCACCAGTCTGGGTTTAATGCCGCTCATGATAAGACCATTTGCGCGTTCGACCTGGCCGTTGGTTTGTGGGTGATAGACGGAAGCATAATCGAGCTTGATGCCCATGTTTTTGCACCAGAGTTTTACCTCGTCGGCGGTAAAGTTTGTACCGTTATCGGTTATGATGCTGTGGGGGACGCCATAACGGTGTACAACCCCGGATATGAAGTCGATCACAGGTCCGGATTCGGCCGTTTTAACAGGCTTGGATTCTATCCATTTGGTGAACTTATCCACCATGACCGGTAAGTATTTTATCCTATCGGTCCCACCTTTAAGGGGTCCGACCATGTCAAGCCCCCAGACCGCAAAAGGCCAGGTGATGGGTATAGTTTGGAGTGCGGTGGGTGGCATATGGCTTTGGTTGGCAACCAGCGCATCGTTGGACTAGGTCCTAAGCATCTGCCCGAGCCGTCGGCCAATAAAAGCCTGTACGGAAAGCCTTGCTAACAAGGGACCGAGCAGCGGCGTGGTGACCACCGAGTCCGGCATGAATTTCAGCCAGAAGGTTCCGCCCTTCCTCTTCGGAGATGCACCTTTGAAGGAAGTACTCCGGTAGTGCTTTTCGTATAAAGCTCTCCCTCGTGGACTCTATAGGCTTTAGATCGCCGTACTATGCAGCGGGCCTCGTTTTGGTCCTCCGGGAGTTCCTGCCTAGTAAGGTAGGCTAGGAGTGGTTCTGTCCACGGGGCGATAACCGCCATTATTACGTGGGTTGAAGGTGTAATTTCATTGGCAGAGCCTCCAATTGTGTCAGATTGTTCGGCGCCGAGTGGTGCGGCTGGGTCCGGGCTGTTATCTGCGGGTTCCCCCTCCCATGCTACGGATGGCTTGAACAATCTTTCCAAAAAGATGTTGGGGGGACTGCATTGCGTTTTGCTCTGATGCGTGCCAGGACCTCCGCTGCTTGATTGTTTTCTCGGGCTATATGGTGAAAGTCTAGCCCTTCGAACCGAGCTGACATTTTTAGGACGGCGTTGCGGTAAGCTGCCATTTTTGGGTCCTTGGCATCGAAGTCTCCATTTATTTGGGATATCGCAAGGTTTGAATCCCCGTGTACCTCTAGGCGCTGGATACCCATGGATACTACTATCCGGAGACCATGTAGGAGGGCCTCATATTCGGCTGCATTGTTGGAATCCGTGTACATGATCTGGAGCACATATTGGACTATGTCTGCTGTGGGGGACGTCAGGACGACGCCAGCCCCCAGTCCTGCCAACATTTTGGAGCCGTCGAAATGCATAATCCAGTTTGAATATGTGCCGTAGTCTTTAGGGAGCTCGACCTCCGTCCATTGTGCGACGAAGTCGGCCAAAACTTGCGATTTAATAGATCGCCGTGGCTTATAGGTTATATCGAACGGGAGAAGCTCGATGGCCCATTTTGCAATCCGGCCCGTTGCATCGCGGTTGTTGATAATGTCGTTGAGTGGTACTTCCGAGGCTACTGTTATGGAACACTCTTGAAAGTAGTGTCGTAGCTTCCGGGATGCCATGAATACCGCGTATGCAATCTTTTGATAATGCGGCTACCGTGATTTGCATGGAGTGAGGACAATGGACACGTAGTAGACGGGCCTTTGAAGGGGGAATTTGTGTCCATCCGTTTCCCTCTCGACAACGAGCACTACGCTGACAACTTGATGTGTTGCTGCAATGTACAATAACATTGGTTCGCCGGTGTTCGGCGCAGCCAGGACTGGGTTTGTTGCCAATATGGCTTTTATTTTATCAAGTCCGGCCGTGGCGGCATCCGTCCACTCGAAGTGTTCGGTGCGCCGAAGGAGGCGATAGAGGGGTAGTGCCTTTTCTCCCAAGCGGGAGATGAAGCGGCTTAAAGCCGCCACGCATCTGTTTAATTTTTGTATTTGTTTGAGGTCCTTTGGGATATCCAATTGTGACAAGGCTCGGATCTTGGCTGGATTTGCTTCAATTCCTCTACCGGATACAATGAAGCCCAAGAGCTTTCTGGCTGGAACACCGAAGACGCATTTTTTCGGTTGAGCTTGATGTCATATTTTCGGAGGTTATCGAATATAAGCTTGAAGTAGTCTACTAGAGATTCGACATGTCTTGATTTGACGACCACATCATCCACATACGCCTCCACTGTTTTGCCGATCTGGTTTGCCAGACATGTCTGGATCATGCGCTGATATGCTGCGCCGGCATTTTTCAGCCCGAAGGGCAATGTGTTGAAGCAGAATAGGCCGTATGGTGTGATGAATGATGTTGCGACTTGGTCTGATTCTGCCATCTTGATTTGATGGTAACTGGAGTATGCATCGAGGAAACACAGCGAATTGTGTCCTGCGGTGGCATCGATAATTTGATCGATACGGGGGAGGGGGAAGGGATCCTTTGGGCAAGCCTTGTTAAGGTCTTTAAAATCGACACACAGGCGCCATGATTTGTCCTTCTTTGGTACCATCACCAGGTTTGCTAGCCAGTCCGGATGTTTTATGTCTCTAATGAATCCGGCCTCCAATAGCTTGGCTAGCTCCTCTCCCATAGCCTATCTCTTGCGTTCGGAAAAACACCGAAGGGCTTGTTTGACAGGTTTGAATCTTTTTAGGATATTTAAGCTGTGTTCGGCCAGCCTACGTGGGATCCCTGGCATGTCTGAAGGGTGCCAGGCGAAAATGTCCCAGTTCTCTCGTAGGAACTCTCGCAGTGCGGCGTCTACATCAGCGTTCAGTCGTGCCCCGATGGAAGCTGTTTTATTGGGTTCCGTTGGATGGACCTGGAATTTGACTATTTCGTCAGCTGGCTTGAAGGATGTGGATTTGGATCTCTTGTCGAGTATCACATCATCCCTGTTAACCGTGGAGCGCAGCGCAGTCAGTTCCTCTGCCACTAAGGCTTCGGATAGTGCCTCAAGGGCTAATGCGGCCGTCTTGTTTTTGGCGCGGAGTGCTATGTCCAGATCACTAGCTAGAGTGATAATTCCGTTCAGCCCGGGCATCTTAAGATTCATGTACCCGTAATGGGGTATTGCTTGGAAGATTGTGAATGCTTCCCGCCCTAGTAAAGCGTGATATCCAGTTTTGAACGGGGCCACCTGAAACGTGACTTCTTCGGACCTGTAATTATCCGGCATGCCGAACACCACATCTAGTGTGATTTTTCCTGTGCAGCGCGCTTCCCGATTGGGGATTATTCCTCTAAAGGTTGTGCTGCTTCACTCGATGCGGTTCCAGTCTATTTCCATTTTTTGAAGGGTTTCCTCATAAATGAGGTTCAGTCCGCTGCCTCCATCCATGAGCACCTTGGTGAGGCGAAAGCCGTCCACTATGGGACTGAGGACCAATGCGGATGGTGCTCGGGCTGTTCGGAATCTAGGTTCATCACTTGCGTTGAAGGTAATAGCAGTGTTGCTCCATGGATTTATTGTTGCAACTTGATAGACTTCGGCGAGGCTGCGGAGTGTTCTTTTTCGCATATTGTTTGATGCGAAAGTCTCGAAGACTGTAGAACGGTACTGGTGTCCTTGGGCTGGCTTTCTGCGGCCTCCAGAATTAAGAGGTCCTCGCCAATTTTGGCCACCTACCGGAGTATCCAACATGCTCTAAGGCTATGAGTTGGTGTGGCGTCCTCTGTACAGTGAATTCTACAGGGTCCATCAAGCCACCTTTCCAGTACGGTTCCATGCCCTGTAGAGGGTTTTGGCTTTTTGGTGTTTATCCGGGGTGTCCTATGATGATGCATCCTCTTAGTTCGGACGGGATTAATATTCGACGTTGGATTATCCCAAAATTTTATTTTGGTTTTCCAGGTGCTTTCTATCGCACAATATTTTTGTACTATGGACGCCAAGTCAGCAAAGCGTGTAATATCACGATGACTTACGGCGTTAAGGATTCCCTCGTCCGTGCAATTACTGCAGAAAATTGAGATTGCGTCTTCCTCGCGGCAATCCTTTATCCTGTCCATAACCAGGAGGAATCTGGCCCAATAATGATGTACTGTTTCCTCGGGCCTCTGCCTGATTTGGGAGAGATCGCTTATGTTAGGGTGGGCGGGTGTCGTTGAATCTGAAACCTCACCCAATCCAAGATTCGGGGGCCGAAGAGTTTCCGAACTCTGAAGTTTGGATTCTTGGATGTTGTCCAACGAATCTAGCCCATTGCCTGATCCTAAGCTCAGGTCTTGAGTTACATCCTCCTCTCCGCGGGTATCCGGCTTGGAGGGGTCGGGAATTCGGACGTAGATAGTCCATAAAATAGATGAAGGGTCGCCGCACTGCGCCTCTACCACGGCAACATGGTGGGTGACTTGGGGAGAGTTAATTTCTCTTAGATCGGGTTTAAGCCCAACCTGGTCGTAATCCGTAGCGACCCCCAGGGCGGCGATGCGATCCAAGAGCTCGTTTACGGAAGAGAGATCCATTGGATCTAGCTGCTCGACGAGCTCCGAGCTGACATGTAGGTTGCTTTTGATGACCTGAGAGGTCACCGTCGGTGCAACAGCCGAACAGGCGGTCATGAGGAAACCACCTAGCTGGAGAGTTTGGCTGACAGCCAAGGCTCCCTTAGCAACGGCGCTGTCTTTAAATACGGGAGGATGCATCCTTCCTGATTGTGACGGCGCAGAGGAACTCTCAATGAAAGCACCAATGTCGGTGTCAAAACCGGCGGATCTCGGGTAGGGGGTCCCGAACTGTGCGTCAAGGCCGGATGGTAACTGGAGACAAGGGACACGATGTTTTTACCCAGGTTCGGGCCCTCTCGATGGAGGTAATACCCTACTCCTTCTTGATTAATATTGATGATATGGGTAGTACAAGAGTAGATCTACCATGAGATCAAGGAGGCTAAACCCTAGAAGCTACATTGCGGAGGTCGCCGTATTGAAGCAGGACATTGATAGCGATGCGGTCCAGGGTGAGACTTTTCTCCCCGGACAGATCTTCGTATTCGGTAGCTTTCCACTGCGGGCTAATTCGCTTGGCCATCTAGAGTAGATTGAAAGCTACATCCCTGGCCATCAGGTCAGATTTGGAAGTTTGAACTACACGACTGACATCTGCGGAGACGTGATCTTCGACGGATTCGAGCCACCGCCGGGTGCGCTGCACTGTCGCGATGGGTATGACCTAGCTCTACCACTGAACAGTACCCCAGAGGCTGCGCCCGCATCAGCTCCGACCCTTAGCTCGGAGCCAACTGCGCCAGTCGAGGACGGGTGGTTAGACACCGCCTCAGGGGCTGCAGTCTCAATGGCGATCGAGCCAAACACCAGCCTAACCCTCTGCGCAGCCCGTGACTCCAAGGTGCCGGACTCTTTTCTGGACTCCGAACCATCCGCGCCCCTGCCAATCGAATCCGATTGGGTGCCGATCATGGAATTCACCGCCGCGGATATCTTTCAGCACTCGCCCTTCGGCGACATTCTGAATTCACTAAGGTCTCTCTCTTTGTTAGGAGAGCCCTGGCCAGATTATGGCCAACAGGATTGGGATGCGGACGACGAAGAAATTCGAGGCCCACCCACCACCCACTTCGTAGCCACGGTCGATGATTTAACCGACATGCTCGACTTCGACTCCGAATACATCGACGGTATGGACGACGATGTAGGAGATGAACATGAACCAGCACCTATAGGGCACTGGAAAGCCACCTCATCATATGACATATACATGGTGGATACACCCAAAGAAGGCAATGGCGACGGGATAGCGGAGGATGACCCCTTCAAGAAGCAACCCAAACGCCAACGTCAGTGCCGCCGCTCTAAGTCCCGCCAAAGCAAAATTGGTGATACCGGCACAGGAGCTAATAACACTCCGGATAGTGCCGAAGACATCAACAAACCCCTCCAGCAAGATTTAGAGTAGGAGGATGGAGGAGCCAGCTCTCCTGAGAGAGCGGCAGACGGAGAGGAGGAGGATGACAATCACATGCCCCCCTCCGAAGACGAGGCAAGCCTCAGCGATGATGAATTCGCCGTACCAGAGGATCCCGTCGAACAAGAGCGCTTGAAGCACCGGCTTATGGCCACGACAAATAGCCTGAAGAAAAAGCAGCAGGAGCTTCAAGCTCATCAAGATTTGCTAGCTAACAGATGGACTGAAGTCCTCGCGGCCGAGGAATATAAACTCGAGCGCCCCTCCAAGAGTTATCCAAGGCGCATGTTACTACCTCGACTGGAGGAAGAAGCGTATGATACGGCTGATCGGCCACCTCGTGGCCACGATAGAGAGGGATTCCAGCCAAAAGCTCAGCCTCCACCCCAACGCCATTCAAATAGAAAGGCATGGGGAGATACGCCGGACCTGCGAGATATATTGGAGGACACGGCAAAGCATACAAGATCGATCTACAGATCACGAGGGCGCACCACTCTGTGAGACGACAAACATCACGCCGGATACAGTAAAAGCAAATTCGGCTGGGCCGAACACAGCGGGCAAGACCCATTCGAGCTGCGCCGCGATATAGCCCAATACAGAGGCGCCGCACACCCCTTATGCTTCACAGACGAAGTAATGGAACATCAATTCCCAGAAGGTTTCAAACCTTTAAATATTGAATCATATGACGGCACAACAGATCCCGCACTATGGATTGAGGATTTCCTCCTCGACATCCACATGGCCCGCTACGATGACTTACACGCCATCAAATACCTCCCACTAAAGCTCAAAGGACCAGCGCGGCATTGGCTTAACAGCTTGCCAGCGGACTCCATTAGCTGTTGGGAAGATCTGGAAGCCGCATTCCTTGACAACTTTCAGGGCACTTATGTGCGACCACCAGACGCCGATGATTTGAGCCACATAATTCAGCAGCCAAAAGAGTCAGCCAGGCAATTCTGGACTCGATTCCTTACAAAGAAAAATCAAATCATCGACTGTCCGGATGCGGAGGCCTTAGCGGCTTTCAAGCACAACATCCGAGACGAGTGGCTAGCCCGGCACCTTGGTCAGGAAAAGACAAAATCTATGGCAGCTCTCACGACGCTCATGACCCGCTTTTGTGCGGGAGAAGACAGCTGGCTGGCTCGCAGTAATAACATATCAAAGAACCATGGTACCTCAGATACCAAGGACGGCAATAGCAGGTCACGTCGCTACAAGCATAAGCGCCGCATTAACAGCAAAAATACTGAGGATACAGCAGTCAATGTCGGATTCAAAGGCTCTAAACCCGGTCAGCGGAAAAAGCCATTCAAACAAAGTACGCCAGGTCCGTCCATCTTGGACCGTATACTCGACCGCTCGTGTCAAATACACGACACCCCAGACAAGCCAGCCAATCACACCAACATGGATTGTTCGGTGTTCAAGCAGGCCGGCAAGTTAATCGCCGAAAACAAGGACAAGGGGCCGCATATCGATGACGAGGAGGAGCCCCGGTAGCCACACACTAGAGGACAGAAGAGGTTTCCCCCGCAAGTGCGGATGGTGAACATGATATACGCAACCGACATCCCCAAGAGGGAGCGGAAGCATGCGCTCAGGGACGTATATGTGTTGGAGCCAGTCGCCCCGAAGTTCAACCCTTGGTCCTCCTGTCCGATCACCTTCAATTGTAGGGACCACCCCACTTGTATCCGTCATGGCGGATTCGTCGCACCAGTCCTAGAACCAATCATCGACGGATTTCACCTTGCTCAAGTCCTTATGGACGGCGCAACAGCCTGAACTTGCTTTATCAGGACACAATGCGCAAAATGGGTATAGACCCCTCAAGGATCAATCCCACAAAAACGACCTTTAAGGGCGTCATTCCAAGTGTTGAAGCCCATTGCACAGGCTCAATTACACTGGAAGTGGTCTTCGGATCCCCGTATAGCTTCCGAAGAGAAGAGCTAATCTTTGATATAGTCCCGTTCCGCAGTGGTTATCACGCGCTGCTCGGGCGAACGCATTTGCTAGATTCAATGCGGTACCGCATTATGCATACCTCAAGCTCAAGATGCCAGGACCTCGTGGAGTTATTACAGTCAATGAAAACACAGAGCGCTCTCTCCGAACAGAGGAGCACACCGCAACCCTCGCAGCAGAAACGCAAAGCAGCCTCTCAAGGTAATCAACCAGTTCGGTGCTTCACAGCCCGGACACCTTCAAGCGCGCTCGGGGCAATCGGCAAATAGACCGCCTGACGCGATCTGAGCTCGCGTAGCAATACGGAGGCCACCCCAATCCTAGCCCAGCAGGGAAACTCGTGCCGCACGTACATCATTACGCATTAAAAATACCATGGGCACAAGTGGGAAGGGGGGCACAACTGCGGCACGCCCCAAGACGCGGCCTATACCGCACTAGGGGCTTCCCGTTCGGTTATTTTTCTTTTTCTTTCAGGACCTTAATCTCTGGAAACACTGTCCGGCAGCACTATTGCCGAACACATGATGCAGCAACCAAGGAGTCAGACAGCTACGTTATAACACGGAATTCCCAGGTTGATTACAGTAACGAGTGAAATATTCAATTTAATATCATTCCTCAGCTTGCCCTTGGAAGGGACATAGTCCTACTCTTTGCTTATCGCACTATCTGTGTCACTCTGCTTTAATGCAATTCTTTAACAAACAATGCATGACATTACGACTATTATTGCATTCTTGTTATTCGGTGAGGTTTTCAAGTCCCTAAAGACTTATGCCGCTTAGAGCGAGGGGCCGGCCCTGTCCGGCTTAAAGGCGTGTATCGCGCCCCGAATTCAGCCTTCCGAATACCAGGGGCTTGAACGAAATTTAAAATTATAGAATTCTATAGCCAAGTGAGAGTGATAAAGCATCATTAGTCCGGTTGCCTTGTTCGCTGTGCTGAGCACCTCCCTCGAAGGACCCAAACATGGGAACAAGAGTGCTCAGGTTTATCCCGAACACACCAGCACTCGTGGCATGGGGGCAGAAGCCGAGGACTAGCCATCTCTCAGATTGGATAAACAGCCAAACAGAAGGTAATATTTTAAATTCCAACAAGCGTTGCATAGTGCATATGAAACAAGTTTTCATAGATACAGGATAAAACGAGCAAGTCTCATTCAAATATTACATCTTTTGAACACTCGTCCGCGATGAGACGGGCACCCGGCAGAACACCGTCATAGTACATCTCGGGGTGGCGGTGCTCCTTGCCCTCTGGCGGCCCCTCCTTGATCAGCTTCACGGCGTCTAGCTTGACCCACTGCAATTTCACACGGGCGAAAGCCCGGCGTGCACCTTCAATGCAGACAGATCGCTTGACGACCTCCAGCCGCGAACAGGCATCCACAAGCCCCCTCACCAGGCCGAAGAAGCTGTTCGGAAGGGCGTTGCCAGGCCACAGCCGGACTATAAAGCTCTTCATGGCCTGATCGGCCGCCTTATGTAGCTCGACCATCTACTTCAGCTGGTCGCTCATTGGCACCGGATGTTCGGCCTCAGCATACTGAGACCAGAACAGCTTCTCCGTCGAGCTTCCATCCTCGGCCTGGTAAAATTGTGCGGCATCGGACACACTGCGGGGCAAATCTGCCAATGCTCCTGAAGAGCTCCGAATCCGGGTAAGTAATCGGTAATTTACTTTTACATGCTTGCTTTGCATATAGAAAGCCTTACCCGCCGCTATCTTCTTCATCGCGTCGATCTCTTGGAGGGCCTTTTGGGCTTCGGCCTTGGCACTTTTTACACTCTCGAGGGCCACGGCAAGCTCAGACTCCCGCGTCTTGGAGTCAAGCTCCAACGCCTCGTGCTTCGCCACAAGAGCCTGGAGCTCTTGCTGCAACTCGCCCACCCGAGCCTCGTGCTTCTCTCGCTCGGTGCACTCCTTGGCCGCTTTATCTTCGGCCTTGGTTAGAGCTTGCTTTAGGGTCGCCACCTCGGTCGTGGCCCCTGGCAAACATACGATGATCCTGTCATTTTGCAATCGCGTCCTCTTTTATATATACATAAGACATGGTATTACTTACCCTTGTTCTCCTCGAGCTGCCTCTTGGCAAGGCCGATCTCTTTCCTGGACCCCTCGCGAGGTCCAGCAGCGAAGCCTGCATATGCATATTGACACACTTATATTAGACTCCTGCCATATTATTTGATCCTCTGTTCGGCTTTTCTTTGTGAACACCGAACAAAGCATCAGAGGCTACTATCTATGCAGTAATATTTCTACTACTTTTTAAAACACTTACCTCGAAGCCTGTTAGAAGGCTGGCACATGCTTCAGTCAACCCGCTCTTGGCGGACTAAACCTTCTGGATCACCGCACTCATGATAGTGCGGTGCTCCTCGTTGATGGAAGCGCTGCGAAGCGCTTCCAGCAGATTGTCCGATGCCTCTGGATGGACAGAGGTCACCGGCACATGCATCTTGCCCCTCTTAGAAGGAGGTCTCCTGCCCGAGCCTAGAACCGCTGGAGGTACCGGCATGGTGTTCGGCTGAGGGCCGAACTCGGAGCTCTCAGGGGCCCCGTCCCCTCGGCTCCCAGAGTCCGGAAGGTCACCTTGAGGCACCTCCGGGACTGTCTCCCCTCGATCCGGTGCCTCTTGAGACAACACCTCGGCGTCGTCGACAGGATGAGGGGTGGTGGCGGTTAGGACTGGATCGCTATCCATGTCCGACAAGCCCAAGGACCCGTCCAATGATACATCGATACAGGCCCGTGGCGGCCTTCATAATTGCGTTCGGCGTTAGGGAAAGCAGTGCGACAAAGGAATCCTATGAGTTACTCTGGTATGCGAATACTTACGATCTCCCCGGGGGCTTGACCCTGGGCAACCACTCGTCTTCGCCTTCTTCGGCGATGGTGGAACCGTCCGGAAGGAGAGTCCTTCCCTTCTTGGACCCTCCGGCCTCCCCAGTTGGGGCGGCCTTCCATTTCTTGTCTCCCCCAGTCAGTGGGGGAGCATCTTCTTCTTCTTCTTATTCCTCGTCTTCGGGGGAAGAGTGCGCTGCAGAGTCATCGGACTGTGAGTCCAACGAAGCCTGGCATCGGGAACTCTTTCGGGTTCCCTTGGCCTTCTTGGTCTTCTCCGGCAGCGTATAAGGGGCCAGAGTCAACATCTTCGCCAGAAGAGCGTCTGCGGGGCCTTCGGGCAAAGGAGCCAGACAGTCAATCTATCCGGCCATCTTCTGCCAGTCCTGTCAAAGGTACGGGAGTTTAGATCCCGCATAGAGTCAATCTATATAAAAAAATAAGTATCCTGTGAAATGTAAAGCAGCTTACCGCACTGGCTCTGCGCTTCGCGCTGAATCCGCGATCCTCAGTAATAGGGGGGGGGGGAACCTCGTCACTTCTGAACAGCACCCTCCAGGCGTCTTCATGAGTCGTGTCAAAGAGCATGTTCAGAGTTCGGTGCTGCACCGGATCGAACTCCCACAAGTTGAACTCCCGTTGTTGGCAAGGGAGTATCCGGCGGATGAGCATAACTTGGACTATGTTGACAAGCTTGAGCTTCTTGTTCACCATGTTTTGAATACATGTTTGGAGTCCGACCAGCTCTTTCGAACTACCCCAGGACAGGCCCTTCTCTTTCCAGGAGGTGAGCCGCGTGGGGATGCCAGATCGAAACTTGGGGGCCGCTGCCCGTGCAGGGTCGCGCGGCTCGGTGATGTAGAACCACCCCGATTGCCACCCCTTTATGGTTTCCACAAAGGAGCCCTCGAGCCATGTTATGTTGGGCATCTTGCCCACCATGGCGCCTCCGCACTCCGCCTGGCGGCCGCCCACCACAGTAGGCTTGACATTGAAGGTCTTCAGCCATAAGCTAAAGTGGGGCTTGATGCGGAGGAAGGCCTCACACACGACGATAAACGCCGAGATATTGAGGATGAAGTTCAGGGCCAGATCGTGGAAATCCAGGCCGTAATAAAACATGAGCCCCCGGACGAAGGGATGGAGAGGGAATCCCAGTCCGCGGAGGAAATGGGTGAGGAATACTACCCTCTCATGGGGCCTGGGGGTGGGGATGAGCTGCCCCTCATCTGGGAGTCGGTGCGCGATGTCGTCGGGTAGGTATCCGGCTCTCCTTAGTTTCTTGACGTATCCCTCCATGACGGAGGAGACCATCCACCTGCCTCCCGCTCCGGACATGGTTGGAGAAGGTTGAGGTGGGAAGTGTGGAACTGGGCGCTAGAGCTCGAGTGTACGAAAATGGGTGAGTAAGTGATGAAGAAGGCGTGCATAGAAAGGTGAATCCTTATCCCGTTATATGGGCGGACGAAACTAAGCATCCCCACTTGCTTGGTAAAACTCGCTTATCCCCCAAGCGCCGCAATTGATGGCGCGGTTGGGTTACCCACACCCGTATTGATGAGAATCCCGTAATAAGGGGACATGATCTCCGCTTTGACAAGACGTGTCGAAAAACTGCCTCGCGTTATGTGTGGGGCTGGTTAAAAGAAATGGTTCGAATAATCACCGGGCCATGACGTAATGTCATGCTGCCAAAACAAGACAGCAAATTAGATCAGCGAAAATATTATTTTCTCCACGGTGGAATGTGGAACTTATTTTGCAGGGTCGGACACTATCCTCGTATTCAGATTCTTCTGTGATGTATTCGGAGAAGGAACCCGCCTTGCAATGCCGAAGACAATACTGCGCGCCGGACTCATCGTCATTGAAGCCTGGTTCAGGGGCTACTGAGGGAGTCCTGGATTAGGGGGTCTCCGGACAGCCGGACTATCTCCATTGGCCGGACTGTTAGACTATGAAGATACAAGATTGAAGACTTCGTCTCGTGTCCGGATGGGACTCTACTTGGCGTGGAAGGCAAGCTAAGCAATACGGATATGGATATCTCGTCCTTTGTAACCGACCTTGTGTAACCCTAACCCTCTCCGGTCTCTATGTAAACCGAAGGGTTTTAGTCCGTAGGACAACAATCACAACATACAATCATACCATAGGCTAGCTTCTAGGGTTTAGCCTCTCTGATCTTGTGGTAGATCTACTCTTGTACTACCCATATAATCAATATCAATCAAGCAGGATGTAGGGTTTTACCTCCATCAAGAGGGCCCGAACCTGGGTAAAACATCATGTCCCCTGCCTCCTGTTACCATCCAGCCTAGACGCACAGTTCAGAACCCCCTACCCGAGATCCGCCGGTTTTGACACCGACACCGACAAAGATGATGTGATGACCCTCAGCGCCTGCCTAAGCTGGCCCCTGCTTTGGTCGAAGAGCCAGATTCATTTGGGAGAGGGGGACACCACCCCAAAGACAACACCGTCAGTCGTGTCGGCGCCAAGGCATGGCAAGACCGCCGCAACGCTACCGGACATGCCAGACATCCCTATGGCACAGGATCCGAACATGCATATGGCACAAGATCTAGACGACGACGACAATGACGACGGTACATTTACCAACATCGATAAGTACTTTGCCGAACATGGGTACGATGACGAATTCTTGGGGCCTCCTTCTGAAGAACCCAACCCTACAAAAGAAGATCGCGATCTAGCTGGTACCACGGAGAAACCCAATTGCAATAGGCGTCGTTTGGCATTCAGTTCTAAGGAGACGCCTCCAGCTGCCGACTTCACCGAGCCTCAGATAGCTGAGGTGCGAAATATTATCAGCCCAACACACTCAAGAAGGCGGTCAGTGAGCAGAACTCGGTCCCATTACAGCAGAAGATGAAGGGACGGAGAAGAAAGAGTAACAAGGGTGCGAGCCAGCCGGCAATGAGTACGATTCGTGCTCAAGACGGGCCACCTTCACCTAAGGATATCTCGAGGAGGGTGCATGTTGTGGGTAGGCCGATGATACCGACTAATATGCTCAATATTGCAATCGGTGCTATGCGGAGTCGGCATGATAGTGTTCTTTCTTTGCAGAAGCGGCGTCTCAGAGAGAATGACATGGCATACCCGGTTTTCGTGGCCAAGGTGCCAAAGGGCAAGGTCTTTGTGGAAAACTCCATTGGGGGTACGATCGTCCTGCGGTTTGATGACATCTTCGCTATGTTTAACCTTCATCCACTGCACTACACCTTCGTTCGGCTATTTTCGCTGAGTATGGAGATGCGGATCATTAGAGACAAGACCCCGGACATCGTGATAGTCGACCCCTTCTACATGTGTCGGGGGTTGGGTGCGACATATGCCAACGGATGGCTTATCATGGTGGGGGCGAGTAGACCGTCACCGGTGCCTGGAAACGGGATGAGGCGAAGACATGCACGCCGGCGAATCTTACCCAGCTTCGGGGCTCTCCGGGGACATAACACCCGTACTGCTGCTCTGCGGGGTCTCCGCATGATCACTATGGTCAAGTGTTTACACGGTTGCTCCTTGAGCTGGCTCTGGTGGTGGGAGAGGGCAAGGCTAGCTCTCTCCCTCTATCTGGTGTGGTATAGAACTACTGGGATCCAACCCTTTGCATGGGTGCCCTGGGGATTTATATAGGCCTACCCCCCAGGGTACAATGGTAATTCGACTGGGCGCGGCCCCAGCCATCAGTGCCTCCGACCTCCGGCCTCTCCGCTGACTGCTGGGGCCCGCCGATTGGTGGGCCCCGCCAACTGGTCTGGTACGGAACCGACAGGCCGCGTCCATCGCGGGCGGGTCTTGCCGGCTGCTGATTACTGTAGCCGTGCTCCTGATGACGCAAGCTCGGTCATGGGGTCGTGGCAACAGCCCCGCCGCCTGGCAGGTGATCACTGTGGCCACTCCCCATCTCTTCTTGATTAATGGCGCGTGGGCCCCGGGGGAGGGCTCGGCCGACTCCCCCGGGCCGACTCCCGACGGGTCCAACTGGCGGTTCTCCCGCCGTCTCCCGAGGTCTCACTGACTGGTGGGCCCTGCTGCCTCCAGGCCGTACAGACGTCGTGGGCGCAGGACCAGGTATAGTGATGCTGATGTCAGGGCTGGCTGGGCAATAGTGCCACGCCGCAGGGAGATCTTCCCTAGTACGGCACGCTGTAGCCATGCCTGCCCTTGGTAAGGGGCGGGGAGTGGGCTTCATTGTAGCTACGCCCCTG
The DNA here is from genome assembly GCF_002162155.2 of Triticum dicoccoides. Lineage (NCBI taxonomy): Eukaryota > Viridiplantae > Streptophyta > Magnoliopsida > Poales > Poaceae > Triticum > Triticum dicoccoides. The sequence continues at coordinate 704,458,192 of NC_041388.1, read as the reverse complement.
CCCCGCCCCCCTCAATGAGATCACGGTTTGTTGGAGTCGCCGGCCGACTCCCCAAAGCCGGCTTCTCTGGAAGTCACCCCTGGGACTCGGACGTGAGCGGGCAGTCGGCCGTCTTGCCATAGACTCCCCAGGAGGCGGCTCTTCGCCCTGTGGCCTTGAGGGGCGCAGCCTGTCCCGATGTCTTGAAAGGTCATGGGCTTCGGGTTGGCCTACCCGTGGCCCATTACTCCGACAGTAGTCCCCGAAGCTGGTGGGGCGCCGCGGACGATCGGCCGAGAAGCCTCAGTAGTTTATCTTTCCGGGTGCTCAACACACGGTCTTGATTGACTTCTGCCGGGCTGACTAGAAGGAGTCGGACTCGCCCAAATCGGACTCACTCAATTCCGACTTGCTCAGTAGTTCGAACATCTCGGCGGGATTTCAAGTGGCGTGCTAGCTAAGCTGCCAGGCCACCGCCCATTCTTGGCCTATCACGCGAGGGCACGTAGCCAGGCCATCCTGCCAGCCCACGTGCGCGACGGGACAGTCCTGTAGGCGGGGCCCGCCACTACCGCGCCTCGGCGCCCGAGCGGATCCGCTGCGGCCCGGTGGACGGTTGGGATTCCCGTGAAGTTACTGCGCGCAGTAACTTTACGTGGATCGTGGGGGGCATGGGGTTGCGGGCACAGTAAATCCCCACGTCCGCCCCCTCGGCTTCGCAGCCCATGGGGCTATAAGTAGGGGGAAGAGGAGGGCACGCGCGCCCCTCCTTCCCACTACCCCATGCTTTCTTCCTCCTCGCAGCTCCTCGCTCTCCTGCTTCCTCTTCTCTTCTTCGCCCTACCGCACGCCCAAGCTCCGGTGATCACAGCAGCGACAGCTCGCGATGAGCTCTTCCTCTGCGGCCGCGCCTCCCTCAGTGCGCTCCGGCACTTGGGACGGTTCTGAAGTCCATGAAGACCACATCGAGTTCCTCTGCCGGACCCGTCGGCTTCCCGGCGAGGACCGCGTGCAGGTGCGTCTCGCGCCGGAGGGGGAGAGTTCCCCCGCCCCGCAGGAGGGCGAGCGGGTCATCTTCTGCTCGCACTGCCTACACGGGCTGGGGCTGCCGGTGAGCAGCTTCTTCAGGTCGTTCATGGAGTTCTACGGCCTCCAGCCGCACCACCTCCCCGCCAACATAGTGGTGCTGCTGTCCGCCTTCGTGGCTCTGTGCGAAGGCTTCCTCGGATTCCTCCCCAACCTCGAGCTCTGGGGGGAGTTCTTCTTCTCCAAGCTAGGCACCCAGGCCACGGGCGTGCCGGCTCAGTGTGGCGCCTTCATCGCCGTGCGAAGGACAGGAGCCGACAACCACTTCCCCTTCATCGCGCTGTTGAAGTTGGTGAAGATGTGGCAGCGGTCCTACTTCTACGTCAGGAACGTCGCCATGAGGGGCGACTGGGTCAATCTGACGGCTTTCGAAGCCGGCCCGCCGGCTGGCAGATCGCCCAACTGGTCGTACCGGGCCAGGTCGCTGACGCCTGCGGGAGCCGGCGCCATCACGCGACTCCGAGTGCTGACGCAGTCGAAGGGTCTGACTGGTCCGGACCTGCTGGCCGCCTTCGTCTCGCGCTGAGTTCTCCCACTCCAAGGCCGCCCTCACCTGATATGCCAGATGAGCGGGGGTCGCGACCCGAGTCGGATGTGCACCAAGGACATGTCTCATGGAGAGGTGGCCCTTATGGTGAACTACCTCTCGGACAGTAGGCTCCCGGGGGACTGGCGATTCGGCAAGGAGCCATACTCCCGCGCCAACCCCCCGCCCGTGGTGAGTCGTCTTTCCTTTCTTTCTTTGGATTTTCTTCTTCCTGCCGAGTTTTGTTCTGATTAGTCTGCTTTTGGTTAGAATCCCCTTCTTCACCCACCAGCCGGCACCCCGGGGCCGGCCCGTGAGTTCGTCGCCGACCGGGCGGAGAGCGACGTCGACGACCCCGATCTGGGGGCGGCGGCTCTGGAAGACGACGCCGAGGGAGGAGGAGGGACGACAAGCGACTTCAGGCCCTCGGCTACCTTCGCTGACTGGCTTGAAGACGACGCCGAGGGAGGAGTCGCCCCTCGCCAACGGCCAGGAGCCAGCCAGCCGGGCGCGCGCTCTTCTGCCGCGTCGGGCGCTCCAGGCGGCGGGAAGAAGCGCCGGGCTGCGCCGACTTTGTTCGGCAGCCGGCCGAAGAAGCCCAAGGGCCCGACTGCGGCGACCCGGTGGGACGAGGGAGCCGCGAAGGCCATCCGCTTCCGTAAGGAAGTGAGGAAGCCGCCGTTGGTCTCTGTGTAAGTATTCTGACTTCGAAGTTTATTATTTCTTCGTGTTTTGTCTGAGTCTCTACTCGCCCCTCTTTCTTCAAGGCTCCCCTCTGTCTTGAGCGGGTCGCCGCCGCCTCCGTCATGGGGTCAGCGGAGACGCCCGCCACCATTCGGCGGATAGACCCCGCAGCTGACCTCCGAGAGGCGATGGAGCGGAATGCGCAGGAGAAGCGCAACGAAGACGAAGCCCTCCGCCTCGAGAAAGCGGAGACCGATAGGGCGGAGGCCTCCGCTAAGAAAAAACTAGCGGAGGCCGAAGCCGCCGCCGCGGTGAAGCAGCGGGCTGAGGAAGCCGCACGCCGCCAGTCGGCCTTGCTTGTTACCCCGCTGAACTCTGCGCCACCGCCCCCGGAGTTCACGGGGCAGACTGGAGAAGCCGGCAGGGAGAACCTCGTCGAGGAGAGGGAAGGCGGCGAGCCCTCTAGTCCGGGCGCGAACGTTCCGCCGCCGCCTCCGCCTTCGTCTGAAGGCGTGCAAGGCGAGCAGCCAGCGGACCCTCCGGTGCCGCCGACCGAAGACGAGGCCGTGGCAAGGCTACTCCTCCAGGTTGGCTCGCCAGCGCGCCGTCGCCTGGAGAAGGCGACTTCGGCACCACGCCCCCTGGAAGCCGGCACCGCCAGCTCGGCGGCTCTAGACGCCGAAGCGACGAGCGTCGTGCCTGTTGGGTGGGTACGGGGAGGCGGCACAGGGCCGCTGAACCGGGCGCTCCTGGACGTCCAGGCGAAGCTCCGCGTTGAGGGCGACGCCCTCCAGAGCTCCACCAAGGCGTTTCTAGCATCGCGGGCAGCCGTCCGGGTATGTCTTTTCTTTGGGCCCTTGTTTTTCTTGTTCCTCTCTCTGGGGGCGCGCCAGCGCACCCACTGGGTGTAGTCCCCAAGTTTCGGGCCGGCTGCTGAGCAGGCGGCCCGGAACTCCAATTGATGAACTTCTGGATACTAACTTTGTCTGAAATGCTTGTTGCAGGATTACCACAATCTCCGCGTCACTGCCTTCAACCGTAATGTTAAAGAGCTGGGCAAGCGGACCGCCGACTTGGTGGAGAGCCGGAGTAAGTCCTTCCCTCTTTTTTCTTCTCTGCGGGGGCGCGCTAGCGCACCCGCGGGCTGTAGTCCCCGAGATGCAGGCCGACTGCTGAGCAGTCGGGCCGAATCTCCCCGGCGACCTTCTTTATTGACGACTGTTGTCTTTCTTTCTTTCCTTCAGGAGCCAATGCTGCTCTTCAACAGCAGCTGAGCGAAGCCAACTCCACCCTGCTCGCCAAAGGGGAGGAGTGCAGCAGGCTCGCCACAGAGCGCGATCTGCTGGCCACTCAGTTGGCGGAGCAGAAGGAGCTGCTTGCGAAGTCGCAGCGGGAGGCGGAGGAGACGGAAACCGCCCTCTTGGCCGAGTTCGCGAGCGAGCGCTCCTCCTGGTCTGACAAGGAGGCGCTGCTGTCCTCCGGCTTCCACGAGATTGAAGACATCGTTGATGGTGAGTCTCTTTATTTTCTTTCTTCGAGCTGCCGACTTAGATCGTGCCGATTCCTTGTTTTTGACTTGCTTCTTCATTTCTTCGTGTCTTTTGCAGACTTCTTCCCTGGGCAGTCGCAGGCCGCTATCCAGGCCATCGAGGCCGATCGCGAAAGTCGGAGGGCGGAGGGCACGGAGATCGCCGCCGATGCCCCCTGGACTCTTGATGAGCACATCTTGAGCATCGAGGCTCGCCTTCGGCCGGCTCACCAGATGCTGCGCCGGCTTCAGCGCGTCGGTGCCCAGGCGATTTCCGCCCTTTGGCCGGATATGCAGGCTCCACCCACCCCCAGCCTGACGGCCAACTAGTTGGAGGTCGCGGCTGGTCGCCTCGAGGCCTGGAAGGGCTCTTCGGCCCGGGCTGGAGCGCACCAGGCCTTGGAGTTCGTCAAGGCATGGTACCCGGGGCTGGATCTAGACCGGTTGGCCACGCTTCGGTCGGAGGCCTAGCCGGTGCTGGCGGCTATGGAAGACGCCCTCGTCAAGCGTGCTACGGCGATCGCCGAGTACACCGACACGAGCATCTTCGTCCCAGAGCGGTCTGAAGACGGCGAGGAGGTACCGCCGGAGTGGTTTGGGATGAACCCAGACTACGGCGAAGACTCGGCGGAGGTGATTGACTCCAGCGTCGAGGAGGAGGACGAGGAGGAGGATGAGGGCGAGGCGGAGGCACCAGAAGACGGAGCAGATGGCCAGCCTCAGCCCGACCGCGCCTCCAGCAACGAGCCGCGTGCGACCAACCCGACTGCTGCCAGAGGCGATCAAGCCGAGACTAGCCGGCCGACTGCCCAGACGCCTGACGCTGGCACCTCCTCCGACCCCCCTAATCCGTCTGCCGCCTCCTAAGCTGCCGCTGTGTCTTTTGTTTTATCTGCTTCAGTAGTCTTTTGAAGAACTTGTTAATTCGCACAATTCCACTCGCGGGGTGTATTTTGAACCTCTACTCGATGATTCGGCCAAGGGCCTATGTTATATATATATATATATATATATATATATATATATATCTATATTTTCTTGCTCATTGTTCTTTTGGCTGTTTTCCTTTGCCGCTTTCTCTTAGTTGCCTGTCTTGCCAATCGGACAGCTGCTTCTGCGGACTGTTGCTGGGTCAAGTGCTAGGCTACTTTGGGAAAGCAAGTACTTAGCCGATTTCAAGATTGTTTGAGCAAATTGGATAGAAAACGACAATTCGACTGTCCGAGAGTCAGTTTGCGAGAAAGGCTGGAAGCCGTCTTGAGCTATGTTTTACGCTTTGAGTCCTTAGCCATTTTTCGTGCGAGTACCCATTCTACCTTACCTCTGCCCACCGTACAGTCACTCTGCGAGCTGCGGCTTATGACAGAAGACGGTTTAGGTGTTACACACTACTTGTCCGTCTGCAGGAAGCATTTCATTGTGCAAGGTGGCAAGTCCTCGGGCCGACTTGTCGAGCCCAGTGCCAAGTGGCATGACAAAGAGTAACATACTTGTAGGCATAATTTTTATCATACTGACAAAAGAGTGCAGTCCCCGAGCTCGTCTCGGGGGGCCCGAAGTCTTGGTACTTTAATACAAAAGGTAGCGTGGTACATACTGCATTAACTGTAAAATCTTCGGAGAAGATTTGCATTCCATGGCCGCTCCATCTCTTTGCCGGATTCGTCCCTCTTGCGTGCTCGGGGCTTCTGAGCGTTGATCAGGTAGTAGGAGTCGTTGCCTAGTACTTTGCTGATGATGAAAGGGCCTTCCCAAGGCGGCGACAGCTTGTGCTGGCCGGCTGTTCGCTGGATCAGCCGGAGTACAAGGTCGCCTTCTTGGAAAGATCTTGGCCTAACCTTCCTGTTGTGGTATCGGCGCAGGCTCTGCTGGTAGATGCTGGACCGGCTGAGTGCTAACAGCCAGCCCTCTTCCAGCAAATCGACGCCGTCTTGTCGTGCTTCTTCTGCTTCCTCCTCGGTGTACATGGTGACTCGTGGGGAGTCGAACTCTATATCCGTTGGGATGATGGCTCCGGCACCGTAGAAAAGGAAGAAGGGCGTGAAGCCGGTTGACTTGTTTGGAGTCGTGCGCAGACTCCAGAGGACGACTGTCAACTCGTCGAGCCAGCAGCCAGCCGAGCGCTCCAGAGGCTCGATCAACCGAGGCTGGATGCCGGACAGGATGAGGTCGTTTGCTCGCTCCACTTGGCCGTTTGACTGCGGGTGGGCGACGGACGCTAGGTCCAGTCGGATGCCCTGTGTTGCGCAGAAATGGGCCAAGGCACCTTTGGCAAAATTTGTGCCGTTGTCGGTGATGATGCTGTGTGGTATGCCGTACAGAATTGTGATATCGGTGATGAAGGTCACGGCAGTCGAACCGTTCAATTTCTTAATTGGCTTCACTTCCACCCACTTGGTGAACTTGTCCACTGCAACAAGTAGGAGAGTTAGACCACCTCGTGCTGTTTTGAATGGTCCCACCATGTCTAGACCCCAAACTGCGAAAAGCCAAGCAATGGGGATGGTCTTGAGCGTGGAAGCCGGCTGGTGCGGCTTGGAGCTGAACTTCTGGCACCCTTTGCATTTTTGGACCAATTCCTTGGCCTCTTCCAAGGCAGTCGGCCAAAAGAAACCGTGCCGAAAAGCTTTGGCGACGAGTGCTCTTGATGCCGCATGGAGGCCACATTCGTCTTGATGGTTGTCTTTGAGGATCGCCTGGCCTTGCTCTGGCTCTACGCAGCGCTGGTAGACACCAGCGACGCTGCGCCTGACCAGCTCTCTCTTGATTATGGTATAGGTTGCTGCCCGACATTGTACTTGCCGAGCTGAGGTCTCATCAGTTGGTAGCTCTTTGTTCACCAGGAATTTGAGGATGGGCTGGGCCCATGAGGGTGCTGCTATTTCTTCGACTACCAGAACTGCGACTTGGACGAGGGCGGCTGGGCTGGGAGGCGGCGGGCTGGAGTCAACAGCCGCTTGCTGGGCTGATGAAGTCCCCAGGCCGACTAGCTCGGTCCTTGGGCCGAGTTCTGGAATCTTTGAGTCCGTCACCGCAGTCCCCGGGCCGGGCTCGACTATGGCAGCTTTGGAGTCGCCCGTCAAATTCCCGTTCCCACTGCCAGAACTCTGGAGTCAGATCCGTCGTCTTCGGGACAAGCCGGCACAAAAATGGAGTCTGATTCTGGTGAAGGCTTGACAGACGGCTTGAGGAGGCGTTGAAGGGCGACGCCAGATGGTATTGCTTGGCGGGTAGAGCCGACTCGTGCCAAGGCGTCTGCTTGGTCGTTGTCGTTTCTTGGCACATGGAGGAACTCGCACCCTTCGAAATACCTGCTGAGTTGCTGCACGAGGAAACGGTAGCTCGCCATGTTCGCGTCTTTCGCGTCCCAGTCGCCAGATGACTGCTGGACCACTAAGTCCGGGTCGCCATAACACAAGATCCGGCGGATGCCAAGTTCTTTGGCAAGCCGGAGCCCGTGAATGAGCACCTCGTACTCGGCCTCGTTGTTGGAGGCGGCAAAATGGATTTGTAGTGCATATTTGAGCTTGTCGCCTTTGGGAGAGGTGAGGACGACGCCGGCTCCCAGGCCGGTGCGCATCTTGGAGCCGTCGAAGTGCATCCGCCAATGGGTGGAGTCAGGCGCTGGAGGCAGGTACTGGGTCTCGGCCCAGTCGACGAGGAAGTCGGCCAGTTCTTGTGATTTGATGGCGGTGCGGGGCTGGTAGTAGATGGTGTAAGGAGCCAGCTCTATGGCCCACTTGGCCACTCGACCAGAGGCATCTCGGCTACCGATGATCTCGGCAAGTGGAGCCGTGCAGACCATCGTGATTGGATGCTCTTGAAAGTAAGGCTTCAATTTTTTGGCAGCAAAGTGCACGCCATAGCACATCTTCTGGTAGTGGGGGTAGTTCTTCTTGGAGGTCGACAGTACCTCGCTCAGGTAATATACTGGTCTTTGGACAGGTAGCGCCTTGCCTTCCTCCTTGCGCTCTACTACAATGACTGTGCTGACCACTCGGCTGGTGGCGGCGATGTACAGGAGCATAGGTTCCTTGGGAGTCGGAGCCGCCAGGACGGGTGGAGTAGTCAGCATCTTCTTCAACTGGTGGAAAGCTTCGTCCGCCTTATGGTTCCACTCGAAAAAAGTGGTCTTCTTCATGAGTTGGTTTAAGGGGAGGAAGTGGCTCGCTTGTTGGCAGCAGGATTTATCCGAGAGATATACCACTCCGAGTGGCTCGCTAATGTCGTCATGGTCCCTAAGAAAGACAAATCACTCCGAATGTGCATTGATTTCAAGCACATCAACCGGGCCTGCCCGAAAGATCATTTTCCTCTCCCTCGCATAGATCAAATTGTTGACTCGACCGCGGGATGGGAGAGACTGTCTTTTCTAGACGCCTACTCCGGGTACCACCAGATCCGTCTATACGGACCCGACGAGGTAAAAACAGCTTTCATCACTCCATTCGGGTGCTTCTGCTATATCACCATGCCATTCGGCCTCAAGAATGCCGGAGCCACATTTATGCGAATGATTCAGAAGTGTCTACTCACTCAAATCAGTCGGAATGTGGAAGCGTATATGGATGATATCGTTGTCAAGTCACGAAAAGGTTCCGACCTGCTCGCTGATCTCGCCGAAACATTTGCCAACCTCAGAAGGTATGATATCAAGCTCAATCCATCAAAGTGCACATTTGGAGTTCCTGGTGGCAAGTTACTCGGTTTTCTCGTTTCCGAACGAGGAATCGACGCTAATCCAGAGAAGATCGGCACTATTCTCCGAATGAAACGCCCTGTGCGAGTGCACGATGTCCAGAAGCTTACTGGATGCTTGGCCGCATTAAGTCGATTCATCTCACGACTCGGTGAAAAGGCATTGCCTCTTTACCGACTGATGAAGAAGGCAGAAAAGTTCGAGTGGACTCCAGAAGCTGATGCAGCGTTTGCCGAGCTAAAAGCTCTGCTCTCCACCCAGCCGGTGCTTGCTGCTCCAATCAGCAAAGAGCCTCTGTTGCTCTATATCGCAGCCACAGGACAAGTCGGCAGTACTGTGCTAACGGTCGATCGGGAAGAAGAAGGAAAAGCTCTCAAAGTTCAGCGCCCAGTGTATTATTTGTCTGAAGTCTTGACTCCATCCAAGCAGAGATATCCTCATTATCAGAAGCTTGTGTATGGAATATACATGACCACAAAGAAGGTTGCTCATTATTTCTCTGATCATTCCATCACAGTCGTCAGCGACGCTCCACTATCAGAGATTTTGCACAACAGAGATGCAACTGGTCGAGTGGCCAAATGGGCGATTGAACTTCTTCCCCTTGATATCAAGTTTGAAGCAAAGAAAGCCATTAAGTCCCAGGCAATAGCAGATTTCCTCGCCGAGTAGATTGAACAGCAGCAGCCACTGAAGGTCACTCGGAGCATTGGACCATGTTCTTTGATGGCTCTAAGATGTTGAATGGTTCCGGTGCTGGGGTTGTCCTGGTTTCCCCCAGAGGAGATAAGCTCAGATATGTGCTCCAGATTCACTTTGATACCTCCAATAATGAGGCAGAATATGAGGCCCTCTTATATGGGTTGCGCATGGCCATTTCACTCGGCGTCCGTCGCCTGATGGTCTATGGCGACTCGGATTTAGTGGTCAATCAAGTGATGAAGGAGTGGGACGTGAGAAGCCCAGCCATGACTGGATACTGCAGTGCAGTGAGGAAGCTGGAAAAGAAGTTCGAGGGGTTGGAACTCCATCATATACCCCGACTGAAAAATCAAGCAGCTGATGATCTAGCAAAGATAGGTTCCAAGAGAGAAGCCATTCCGAGTGGTGTGTTCTTGGAGCATGTACACACTCCGTCAGTCAAAGAAGATCCTTTCACCGAAGAAGCTCCACAGCCCAAGAGTGCCACAGATCCGACTGAGGTTGAAGTCCCAGCAGTGGTCGACTTGGTCATGGAGATCTTGGTGGTCATTCCTGATTGGACGGTTCCATATATCGCGTATATCCTAAGAAAAGAGCTCCCGGAGGATGAGGAAGAGGCTCGATAGATCATCCGCCGATCTAAGGCCTTTACCGTAATCAAAGGACAGTTATACAGAGAAAGCGCGACTGGAGTCGGTCAGAAGTGCATAACGCCGGAAGAAGGTCGAATCATCCTTAATGATATTCACTCGGGGACCTGTGGTCATCACGCGTCCTCTCGGACCATCGTTGCCAAAGCATACCGAGCCGGATTTTACTGGCCAAAGGCGAATGAGATGGCAAAGGAGATAGTGGATAAGTGCGAGGGATGTCAGTTTTACTCGAATATGTCGCACAAGCCTGCATCAGCCCTGAAGACCATTCCACTCGTCTGGCCTTTCGCAGTATGGGGGTTGGACATGGTCGGTCCTTTGAGAACAGGGCGAAGTGGCTTCACGCATGTACTGGTGGCAGTCGACAAGTTCACCAAGTGGATTGAGGCTAAACCAATCAAGAACCTTGACGCCGGTACTGCTGTTAGCTTCATCAGGGAACTAATATTCAGATATGGAGTCCCGCACAGCATCATTACGGATAATGGGTCGAACTTTGACTCGGAGGAATTCAGAGATTTCTGTAACTCTCAAGGCACACGGGTCGACTACGCTTCAGTCGCCCATCCGCAGTCGAATGGACAAGCAGAGCGAGCCAATGGCCTGATCCTCAAGGGATTGAAACCCTGACTGATGCATGATCTCAAGCATGCAGCTGGAGCTTGGGTCGACGAACTTCCCTCAGTGCTTTGGGGACTGCGGACCACACCTAATTGGTCGACCGGAAGAACTCCATTCTTCTTGGTCTATGGAGCTGAAGCTGTCTTGCCGAGTGATCTTCTCCACAATGCTCCTCGAGTTGAAATCTACAACGAAGCAGAAGCTGAACAAGCGCGGCAGGACGCAGTCGACCTTTTAGAGGAAGAAAGGGAGATGGCTCTGATCCGGTCGACCATCTACCAACAAGATTTGCGTCGTTTCCACGCCAGAAATGTGAGAGGTCGAGCCTTCCAGGAAGGAGATTTGGTTCTCCGAGTGGATCAACACAAACCACACAAGCTTGCTCCTTCTTGGGAAGGTCCCTTCATCGTCACCAAGGTTCTCCACAACGGGGCGTTCCGTCTTTACAACGTCGAGCATAATATCGACGAGCCCCGAGCTTGGAACGCGGAACTACTCCGCCCATTTTACACTTAAGTTCAATCACTCGGATGAGTTGCAATAAAGTACTTATGTAGTTCATGGACCTCAAAATAATAGTGTCATAGTTCCTCCATAATTTTTGTCACTTTTCATTTTGTCTAATAAAATTTCCCCTCGGTGGGTGACGTAGCCGCGAATCCGTTCCGCCTAAGTTTGTAAAAATCCTACCGAGTGGTGAGCCAGACTCCCACTCGGAGGCTTAGCTGCGAATCCGTTTCGCCTAAGTTATAAAAATCCTACCGAGTGAAGAGCAAACCTCTCACTCGGGGGCTTAGCTGCAGTCCAAGTACTCGCCTAAGTTATAAAAATCCTACCAAGTGGTAAGCCAGACTTCCACTCGGAGGCTTAGCTGCAGTCCAAGTACTCGCCTAAGTTATAAAAATCCTACCGAGTGGTAAGCCAGACTTCCACTCGGAGGCTTAGCTGCAGTCCAAGTTCTCGCCTAAGTTATAAAAATCCTACTGAGTGGTAAGCCAGACTTCCACTCGGAGGCTTAGCTGT
>NC_041388.1:704400849-704446681 GCF_002162155.2 Triticum dicoccoides | reverse complement strand
ATCGTCACCAAAGTTCTCCACAACGGGGCGTACCGTCTTTACAACGTCGAACATAATATCAACGAGCCCCGAGCTTGGAACGCGGAACTACTCCGCCCATTTTACACTTAAGTTTATCACTCGGATGAGTTGCAATAAAGTACTCCTGTAGTTCATGGATTTCAAAATAATAGTGTCATAGTTCCTCCATAATTTTTGTCACTTTTTATTTTGTCCAATAAAATTTTCCCCTCAGTGGGTGACTTAGCCGCGAATCCGTTTCGCCTAAGTTTGTAAAAATCCTTACCGAGTGGTGAGCCAGACTCCCACTCGGAGGCTTAGCTGCGAATCCGTTTCGCCTAAGATTAAATAAAATCCTACCGAGTGGTAAGCCAGACTTCCACTCGGGGGCTTAGCTGCAGTCTAAGTACTCGCCTAAGTTATAAAAATCCTACCGAGTGGTAAGCCAGACTTCCACTCGGAGGCTTAGCTGCAGTCCAAGTGCTCGCCTAAGTTATCAAAATCCTACCGAGTGGTAAGCCAGACTTCCACTCGGAGGCTTAGCTGCAGTCCAAGTACTCGCCTAAGTTATAAAAATCCTACTGAGTGGTAAGCCAGACTTCCACTCGGAGGCTTAGCTGCAGTCCAAGTACTCGCCTAAGTTATAAAAATCCTACCGAGTGGTAAGCCAGACTTCCACTCGGAGGCTTAGCTGCAGTCCAAGTACTCGCCTAAGTTATAAAAATCCTGCCGAGTGGTAAGCCAGACTTCCACTCGGGGGCTTAGCTGCAGCCCAGCGCGCACCTAAGTGGACCAAGGAATAAGTCGATTGCAGTAAGCGCCCTGCTTTGAACCTGCAAAAGACATTTCGAGCCAAAAGCAATCATATTCAAACGACAAATTCAAGTTCGGATCGATATCTAAAGGAACCGAAAGTGCTCGGGTGCTAAGCCCGTTAGGGTTTATCGGTTACAACTCCACTCGGCATACCGAGGCAAATTTAAAGCATCAAGCTTAGAAGAAGTTTTTTACCCCTCCTGTGGAGGGCTGGAAGGTGCAACAAACTCATCAAGATCAATTCCATCTGCGATCCGAGTGGCAGCCGCAAGGAAAGTTTCCATAAAGGACCTGAAGTCGTGTTTCTTGGTGTTGGCCACCCGGAGGGCCGCCAGCTTCTCTTCTCGCGCATCTTTGCAGTGGACTCGGGCCAGACACAGAGCAACATCTGCACCGCACCGAGCCGAGGACTTCTTCCACTCCTGCACTCGACCAGGGATCGTGTTCAAGCGAGCCATCAGCGACTCAAGGTCATTTTGAAGTGTCTCCCCGGGCCAGAGCGTCGAGTCGATGCGAGATGTGGCGACCTTCAGCCTTGCAAGATAGTCCACGGCAGCTGCAACACGGGACTCCAGTCGGAAAACATTCATGGCAACTTCGTCGTTCACCGGAGAATTGACAGGGTCGAGGTTTGGTTCCAGCCGGCTAGTTTCTTCTTCAAAGTTTTGACAAAATTCTGCAAGGACGATCACCGAGTCAAGGCGATGGTCGAATGAAAAAATCACGACTGGAAATGATTGCCGAGCATAGAGGTTTACCTTCAAGCATAAGAAACAACTTCTTAGCAAGACCACTCAGGAAGGCCTCCAGATCATTTTTCTTCCCAGTCAACTTACTGACTTGGTCGGTCAGGGCAGTTTTATCAGTTTTCAGTCGACTGACTTCCTTGTTGGCAATCCCAAGAGCAGCTTTCAGACTGGTATTGTCTTGTTCAAGCTTGGTGACTGAAGCTAGCTTCTCGTCAGCGAGCTTGATCTTCTCAGCTAGTTCAAGGTCTTTTTTCTGTTGGGCCTCCCTTACCTTACCTGCAAGTTACAGCAAGATCAGATTTTGAAACAAACGAAGGGGAAAATCAGTCGTCAAGGTCTCACCAAACATACCTTCGGTCTCCTCCTTTGCCTTCGTCAGTTTCTCCTGAACCAGCTTCAAGTTCAGCTCGAGCTGAGTGTGCTTGTTTTCCAGCTCAGAGTAGCGAGCCACAAGATCACAGGAGTTCTACGAAGAACCAATCGACTAGATGTCAAATATAATTCACTTCCGAGTGAAAAAGGAAAAATCACACGTTTCTAAGACTACAGCCGAATACAAGCATTCGACCGTAGTCTCGGGGACTACACCCAGTGGGTGCACTCAGCGTGCCCCCGCTAATTCTATCGAAGATAGAGTCGACCAGTCGACCTCAAAAAAAAGGGAGAGATGTATTCTTTAAGACTGTAATCGACTACCAGCAGTCGACCACAGTCTCGGGGACTACACCCAGTGGGTGCACTCAGCGTGCCCCCACCGGTTTGCGAAATCCATTCGACATAGTCGAATGATGGAAAGACTGAAATTATAAAACCTAAAGCCGATTGCCAGCAGTCGACCTTAGCCTTGGAGACTACACCCAGTGGGTGCACTCGGCGTGCCCCCACTAATCCTATTGAAGACAGAGTCGACCAGTCGACCAGTTTGCGAAATCCAGTCGACATAGTCGAATGACGCAAAGACTGAAATTATAAAGCCTAAGGCCGACTGCCAGCAGTCGACCTTAGCCTTGGGGACTACACCCAGCGGGTGCACTCAGCGTGCCCCCGCTAACACGGAGTCTAGGTCGACACACCCACTGGGTGACTACCGTAGACGTTGGAAAGAAAAGTTTTTGATAGCATATCCTAACAGAACAGACGATGGTCGACTGACCTGAACATTGCTTTGAAGAGCGGAACTGGCGTCGTAAGCTGACTGGCTCGCATCCCGGATGGTCCTTAACTGCTCCATCATGATCCCTGCCTGGCGTATCGCCTCCTTCGCGGCGCCAGCTTGGTCCTCTGGGACGTGGTGCGTCGTGAAGAGGGAGGGCTGCTGAGCACTCGTCAGTGGATCTGCGAAGGACACAGTATGTCGAGTGGTGTTCTCTTCCTCCGCAATCAGAGTCTCAGGCGCCGTCACATCCTGGGGCACCCTGCTGGCGGACGCTTTCCTACTCCTTCTGCGCTTCAGCGGTTCCTCATCCTCATCATCATCAGGGAGAGTGATAACAACATTGGGTGGAGCTACAGAGAAGAATCAGGATTAGAGATCATGAGTCAGTCGACTAAAAACGGCGTTAAGAATATAGTACCTGGTTTGGAGGTTGCTGCGTCCTCCATCTCATGGGCATCAGCCCGGGCTGAGGTCTCAGAAGTAGCAGCACTGCAACTCCAAAGAATCAGTCGACTAACTTCAGCGTCAACCAGAGACAAAGTTCACACAAAATAAGAAGACTTAAGCAGCATGATTACCCTGATATGGTGGGGATGGACACCTTCATCTTCGGCAAGAGCTTGGTCGGCTTTGACGGAGCCGCCCTGGGCTGCTTCGGCGCCGGAGAGGTGGTCCGAGGGCGCTTGGTTGACTGTGCAACAGTCGCAACCCCCTTGCCACGTTCAGTCGAAGGGTCGTGGACAAGCTTCGACCGCCTTTCTGAGCGCGATGGTACGACCTCCTCCTTCTCTTCTTCCTCGTCTTCAGCGTCATCTTCATCACCGTCATCGTCGTCATCGTCATCATCATCCTCAGCAACGTCCGAGTCCCACTCCTCCTCCTCCTGGCTCTCGCCCCCACTCGCCTCACCCTCCTCAGTCGGAGCCTGTGCTCCATTGGGCATCGAGTACAGCTCGGTGAGGGCCTGGTAGACATCAAGACAAGGATCAATCGACCAATTGGCAGAATAAACAGAAATGAATATGACAAGAACACAGTGGAGAGCAGAGCAGGCATACCTTGTTTGGATCACTGTGGTGGTCGAGTGGAGGAATCCTTCTGGCTCCGCGTGGGTTATCCTTGTTTCCGGTAACGGCGGCCATCCATCTTTCCAGAGTGACATCGTCGACTGCTTCTGGATGGACCCGAGTCTCGTCCTCAGTCCCACAGTACAACCACATGCAGTGGCTCCGGAACTGAAGGGGCTGGATACGACGCCTAAGGAAAACCTCCAGGAGATCCATGCCCGTCACTCCCTCCCGAACCAACTGTACTACGCACTCCATCAACATCTTCACGTCAGCTTTCTCCTCCGGAATCAACTTCAGAGAGGAGGGCTTGTTCACTCGGTCCATGGTAAACTGAGGGAGTCCACTCGACTGCCCCGGCGTCGACTGATCCTGGCAGTAGAACCAGGTCGACTGCCAGCCTCTGACTGACTCGGGAAAAGTCATGGCTGGGAAGGTGCTCTTATTCCTCACCTGGATCCCCAGGCCCCCACACATTTGGACGACTCGGGTTCTTTCGTCGCCTGGGCTCGCCTTCTTCACGGTCTGAGAGCGACACGTGAATATATGCTTGAACAAGCCCCAGTGCGGTTGACAGCCCAGAAAACCCTCACACATGGACACGAACGCGGCATGATAGGCGATAGAATTTGGGGTAAAATGGTGGAGCTGCGCTCCAAAGAAGTTCAAGAAACCACGGAAGAAAATACTCGGCGGCAAAGAAAATCCATGATCGACATGGGTAGCCAGGAGCACGCACTCACCCTCTTCTGGCTGGGGCTGCCACTCCTTCCCCGGAAGCCTCGCAGCTCCATGGGGGATCAGGCCCTCGTTGGCCATGTCGAGGAGATCTTTCTCCGTGATCGTCGACTGGATCCAATCTCCTTGGACCCAGCCCTTCGGCAGGCGGGATCTAGACGAAGACCCGCCGCGGCTGGTGGATCTCCCCTTCGCCTTCTCCGTCGCCGACGCCTTCTTCGCGCGTTCCAGCGCCGCCGTCTTCACCTTGGCCATGGTTGCCGATGAGACGCGCGAGGAGAGGTTGGGCAGAGGCGAGAGCGAGCGCGTTGGGCGGAGATGAAGGGAGCAGAGAAAGAGAATGCTGAGGCACTGTACAAAAAACCCTCGCCGGGCGCATTTATAAGGTCCCTTCCGAGTGGATGACAGGTGGGCCCGGTCGATCTAATCATATCCAAGAACAGTTATGCAGGCGGGATACGTGGCGAAGAAAGCAGCGCGGGGATCGAGGCGTCTATGTCCCATCCCATCCGAACGCCGCGGTCCGCTCCGCTTCACGCGCTTCCCCAAATTTCGCATCCCGCGGAATCCGCGAACGGCAGACCGGTCTGTCAGACGCGGGATTTCCTGCGATCCGTCGCTCGGAAATCGTCAAAGCCCGAAAGATCACTCGACGAAAGAAGAGAATGGATGGAGTCGACTGAAGACAAGTTGGTCACTATCAACGAAGAGATTCTTTGGTCCAGAACAACGCACGACCAGTGTGCAAAAGTTAATCGGAAACAACATCAACTCCTTCCTCACTCGAAGCCTCAATCCATTCGGGGGCTAATGATGGGGTCATGTACCTAGGGTAGGGTCACAGACCTGATCTAAGTACCCTGCCCAAAGACACCCTTAGAAGAGGTCACCTTCCAGTCGACCAACGAGGGACTCACTCGACTGACTTGAAGGACTCGACCACGAAGACTCACTCGACCACTAGAAGGTCAAGAGGCACTCTGCACTGCAACGGCCTGTAATTAAGTAGACTTTATGATAGTAAAGACACTTTATGTGGGGCGTTACTAGTAACGCCCCAGACTTAACTCACCTTAAACCCTCTCCTACGTGGGCTGGCAGGGGTCCTGGCGCACTCTATATAAGCCACCCCCTCCACAGGTAGTGGGGTTCAGCACCTTGTAACTCATATACACATAATCCACTCGACCGCCTCTGGGCTCCGAGACGTAGGGCTTTTACTTCTTCCGAGAAGGGCCTGAACTCGTACATCCCTTGTGTTTAAAACCTCTCCATAGCTAGGACCTTGCCTCTCCATACCTACCCCCCACTCTACTGTCGGGCTTAGAACCACGACAGCTTTCTCGCCCAGCCGACTAATGAATCGGCTGATGGACGCCAGGCAGCCGGTGAACTTCTGCACATCCAGCAGTCGGCTAGGTACCTCCATTCTCTCGATGGCCTTGATTTTTACTGGGTTGCATTCAGTGCCGCATTCAGAGATGAGGAAACCTAGCAGCTGGCCGGCTGGTACTCCGAAGACACACTTCTCGGGGTTGAGCTTGATCTGGAACCATCGCAAGTTCTCAAAGATCTCGTTGAGGTCTTCCAGCAATGTTCCTCGCTTTTCCGTCTTCACCACCACGTCGTCCACGTAAACGTGGGCGTTCCTGCCGAGCTGCTTGAGGAGGCACTTCTGCATGCAACGCTGAAAGGTGGCGCCGGCATTCCTCAAGCCGAACGTCATGGTGAGGTAGCAGAATGCTCCACACAGCATGATGAAGGCGGTCTTCAATCTGTCAGCCGGGTTCAGCTTGATCTGGTGATATCCTGAGTACGCATCCAAGAAACTCAACAGCTCGCATCCGGCTGTGGAGTCTATCACGTGATCAATTCTCGGCAGAGCAAACGGGTCCTTGGGGCAGGCCTTGTTGAGGCTCGTGTAGTCAATACACATTCGCCATTGCTTGTTCTTCTTTAGCACCAGGCCCGGATTTGCCAGCCACTCCGGGAAGTAAACTTCCATAATGAAGCCGGCTGCTAGGAGTCGGGCTATCTCTTCTACGACAACTCTTCTCTTCTCTTCTGATAAGCGGCGTAGGGGCTGCCTGACCGGTTTTGCATCAGATCGGACATGTAACTTGTGCTCGATGAAATCTGTCGGTACACCTGACATGTCCTTGGGAGACCATGTGAAGATGTCCCAATTCTCACAGAGGAAATCGACGAGCTCGCCTTCCTATTTGCTGTCGAGGTTTGCACCTACGACGGTGTACCTCTCTGGGTGCTCCGAATCCAAGGGTATCTTCTTTGTCTCTTTGGCCAGCTTGAACGAACCTTCGGCTTCCGACTCCTTTGGGTCGGGCGATATCTCCGGCTGCTTGCCGTCCATCGCCACAACTCGCTCAAGGAGTCACTTCTCGGTTGCAATCACCAGGGACTCGGCCAACCAACTGCTCTCGGCCGCGCAAGCGGACTACTTCCGGTAGTCACCGGCCACAGTTAGAATTCCCCTGGAACCGGGCATCTTCATCTTGAGGTAGGCGTATTGGGGGACCGCCATGAACTTGGCCAAGGCGGGCCGGCCAAGTAGCGCATGGTATGGGCTCTCAAGTTCCACTACCTCAAACCAAATAGGCTCTCTTCGAAAGTGATCTTTGTCCCCAAAGAGGACGTCAATCAGGATCTTGCCGATTGGTGAGCAGGAAAGCCCAGGAACAATGTCGTGGAACACAGTCCAGCTGTTCTGAAGCTGTCTCTGCTTGATTCCTAACTTCTCCATGGTGTCCTTGTACAGGATGTTGATGCTGCTGCCCCCATCTATCAGAACTCGCGAGAAACGCGCAGCCCGTTTGTCCGTGGCAAAGGTGGCGTCCAGGACCAAGGCGTAGGAGCCCGGACTCGGCATCACTTCTGGGTGGTCAGCCCTGCTCCAGCTGATGGGCCTCTCAGACCAGTGGATGAACTCTGGCGTCTCTGAGGCTATTGCGTTCACCTCCTGTCGCAGCAGCTGCCTGCTGCGTCGATCATCAGCCACACTGGTGAACACCATGTAGGCTTCGTGCTCTTCAGGGTATTGGTCTTGTACTGCGCCGACTGGCCTGACTGCCGACTGCTGGGGCGGAGGCGGAGGCGGCTGCCCAGCAGGCGGGGGTGGCAGGAGGCCGTCTCCCTTGGCGATCCTAGTGAGCCAGTGGCACTTCCAGGTGGTGTGATTCGACGGCTTCGCGCCGCTGTGGAACTTGCAAGGTCCATCCAAGGTCTGCTCGTAGGAGAAGGCCGACAACCAGCTCAGCTTGCCGCCTTTCTGTCGCTTGGGCGGAGGCTGCTCTTCTGGCTGCTGGGCTTCAACGGTCGCGACATACCGGCTGCTCGAAGCCGGCTGCGGGGCCTTGCGCTTGTTGTCGCCCTGCTATTGTCGTCGGCCGGCGTCCGCCGCCAGAGTTCTTGGAGCCGGAGGAGCTACTTTGCTAGTCGTACTGATTTGAATTTCCGTCTTCATGGAGGAGTCGGCCGTAGCGTACTTGTCCACTATGATCAGCAGCTCGTCGAGGGTTTCTGGCTCATCGCAGAGGAGCTTGTGCTTGACGAGGGTGCCTTCTCGGCACCCGGCTGTGAAGTACTCGACGGCCTGCACCTCGTGCACGCCCTCGCAGGAGTTCCGGAGCTCAGCCCAACGCGTGAGGTAGCCGCGAGTCGACTCGTCAGGACCTTGGACGCACAAGGAGAGCTGACGAGGCTTGGGAGGACGCTTGTACGTGCTGGTGAAGTTGCAGACGAATGCTTCAGTGAAGTCGACCCAGCTATTGATGCTACGGGGCTTTAGGCTGTTTAGCCATGTACGGGCTGTGCCCTGGAGCATGAGCGGAATGTACTTTACGGCGACACGCTTGTTGCCGCTTGCTATGCTGACAGCCGTGGAGTAGTCGACTAGCCAGTCTTCCGGCTTCACGGAGCCGGTATACTTGGGCGTGTCTCTTGGGAGCGTGAACCCTCTGGGAAAGGGCTCGTCCCGAATGCGGGGCCCGAAACAAGGCGGACCCAGCTCATCTTCTTCTTCCAGCGCCAGGGACTAGTGAAGTCGGTCGATCCGGTGGCGGGCGTCATTCTCTCCAACCGCCTCTTGGCGGCCAAGGCGTTCACCGAGAGTCGGATGGTCAACATGCGGAAGGGAGACTCGCCTCTCCTTGCGGGGAGGAGGAGGCAGACAGTCGTCCCGTCGTTCCACTGCTCTCGGGCGGCCGTCTCGGTCGAGCTCTATGGTAAACCAAGTTCGACTGTGGCTGACAGCCGACTCCTTGTCCTTTCTTCCTCGGGCACCGCCAGTCGGCGTCCGAGACGTCACGCCTTGATCTCGGTGCGGGTCGTCGTTTGGCCGCTGCGGCGCCTCCGTGCGGCAGCCGGCCTCGTTCTGCGCGGCGGCCGCGTCGAGGAGCCACTAGACTCGCTCCATCATGAGGCGGCGCTCTTCGCCCTCGAAATTGTCCAGCTCATCCGCCGCTGCCTGAGCGACTCGGATGTTCTCCGCTGGCGTGGCATACACGGGGCGGCTAGCCCCAAACAGGCTGGTGATGGCTACGCCGCGCTGCTAAACCGCGCCAAGGCGGCTGGGCCCTGCCGGGGCCGGCGAGCCGCCAACAGCGCGATCCATCTCCCTCTGGTAAGCTTCTGACAAGCGTCTCATGCTGGCCAGCTTCTTCGCGCCTTCAACAAGCTGAAGGCGGCGCACTTCTAACGTCTCTGTGTCAGCATCTTCCGGAATGGGCGCAGCTAGGTCTTGTAGCGCCGCGCCGAGTGAGTCGGGCGCCCCTCCGCCAGGGAAGTCGTCATGACCAGATGACTAGCCCCTCAGTGATGGTGCTTCCGTCGCTCTCCGCGTGGGGGAGGGGTTCGTCGTAGACCACCATGTTGGTGGGGAACGCGTCGACCGACGCGGTGTCGGAGTCGACCAGCATCGGGTTGGTGGACCTACGGACTCCAAGACTACGGCAGGCTCGCCGGAAACGTGGAGTTGATCAAGGAGGCCCGCGAGGAGGTTTTCGGGGCCGCACGCGCCTACGTCGGACGTAGGTTCGTCGGAGAGGCGGACCTCGCCGACAAGTTCGGCCAAGGAGCTAGCGGCGTAGGCGATCTCAACGCTGCGCAACGCGTCGCCGCAAACTTCGTCTGGCGTGCCTGGCTGGCTATGCTTGCCAGGGAGGAAAAGGGTTCCCGTCCAGAACAGTTCTCCGAATGGCAGTGCACCATGCCCCACGGTGGGCGCCAAATGTCGGGGGTTGGGTGCGACATATGGCAACAGATGGCTTATCATGGTGGGGGCGAGTAGAACGTCGCCGGTGCCTGGAAACGGGACGAGGCGAAGACATGCACGCCGGCGAATCTTACCCAGCTTCGGGGCTCTCCTGGGAGATAACACCCCTACTGCTGCTCTGCGGGGTCTCCGCATGATCACTATGGTCAAGTGTTTACACGGTTGCTCCTTGAGCTGGGTCTGGTGGTGGGAGAGGGCAAGGCTAGCTCTCTCCCTCTATCTGGTGTGGTATAGAACTACTGGGATCCAACCCTTTGCGTGGCTTCCCTGGGGGGTTTATATAGGCCTACCCCCCAGGGGTACAATGGTAATTCGACTGGGCGCGGCCCCAGCCGTCAGTGCCTCCGACCTCCGGCTTCTCTGCCGACTACTGGGGCCCGCCAATTGGTGGGCCCTGCCGACTGGTCTGGTACGGACCCGATAGGCCGCGTCCGCCGCAGGCGGGTCTTGCCGGCTGCTGATTACTGTAGCCGTGCTCCTGATGATGCAAGCTCGATCATGGGGTCGTGGCAACGGCCCCGCCGCCTGGCGGGTGATCACTGTGGCCACTCCCCATCTCTTCTTGATTAATGGCGCGTGGGCCCCGGGGGAGGGCTGGGCCGACTCCCCCGGGCCGACTCTCGACGGGTCCGACTGGTGGTTCTCCCGCCGTCTCCCGAGGTCTCGCTGACTGGTGGGCCCCGCTGCCTCCAGGCCGTACAGACAAGCCATCGTGGGCGCATGACCAGGTACAGTGATGCTGATGTCAGGGCCGGCTGGGCAACAATGCCACGCCGCAGGGAGATCTTCCCTAGTACGGCGCGCTGTAGGCATGCCTGCCCTTAGTAAGGGGCAGGGAGTGGGCTTCATTGTAGCTACGCCCCTGCCCCGTCCTCCTCGATGAGGTCACGGTTTGTTGGAGTCGCCGGCCGACTCCTCGAAGCCGGCTTCTCCGGAAGTCGCCCCTGGGACTCGGCCGTGAGCGGGCAGTCGGCCGTCTTGCCGTAGACTCCCCAGGAGGCGGCTCTTCGCCCTGTGGCCTTGAGGGGCGCAGCCTGCCCCAATGTCTTGAAAGGTCATGGCCTTCGGTTTAGCCTACCCGTGGCCCATTACTCCGGCAACATGCGTACCAAGATCTTGGGCAGCGCTGGGGACCAGCAAGTCGCGAGTTCTTACCTCGAAGGCGTCATTCTGGCAAACCCAGATAATGATAACTTCCTCGTTCCTTACTTTCCCGAGTAAGTCATCCCCTCAACCGCCCCGTAACAAATGATTTCTTAGATTTTGATAGTTTTTTTCTAACATTCCATGTTTTGTGCAGTGACACACATTGCACACTCATCCTCTTAAGCCCGAAATATTCCATGGCCACGTATTTCGACTCGGACCGTCAGTCGAAGAAAGACTACACAAATATCAAGAAAGTTCTTGATGATGTTCTCCCCGGCTACGCCAAATCTGGAGGCACCTTCACCAGGCCAGTTCGTAAGTATGGCAAGCACATGTTGGCCCACAATACGACGTTCTGCTGCGACAAGCAGCCGCCTGGCGGTCAGAAGGATGCCTACTACGCCCTCCATCACATGCGGGCGATCGTATGGGACCATAATCACCTTCTGCTACCAAATATTCTCAAAGATTGGGCCGCAAGCTTGTCGGCAATCCAGGACGCGGCATCAGAGAAGAATTCTTTCGCATCCAGTCGGAGTTTGCGGAAATCATCCATCAAGATGTCCTTTGTACCTCGGGGTAGTTCAACCTCAGAAATCAACCATCCAACAGTGAGATAGACACAACGCTACAAATGCAGGCTGACAACGCCCGCGATTTCATGACCATCATGAGAGACGGCGACTTCATCCACGCTCCGGTCCCTTGAGTCGAGTTGAAAGTAGTGATGCTATGTGTAGTTCTGAAACATCGATTGGCTCATGTTGTAATTAAACTTTAATGAACTTCTATGTCTCTTTGGTTTGGACAGTCGTTCAACTTAAATGTAATCGATGCTATTAATGTGTTGTTTTTCTCTTCCGATCCTTTTGTTGCATACTTATATATTGCTTATGTATTGTCTGTGAATTGTTACTAACGTTTTGTTTGGCTAGTGCATAGAGATGCCGTCGTATGTCGTGTACAAGGGTAAGGTTCCCGGAGTCTACGACGACTGGGAGGAGTGTCGGAGACAGGTTCACCGTTTCAGCAGTAATAGTTACAAAAGGTACACCACTAGGGCGGAGGCGGAAGTTAGATACGCGTGCTATCTAGCGGGAGAGAGGAGGGAGCGTTGGAGGAACCGGATGAAGACCAGTTTCATCGCGATTATGCTCATCGTGATGACCGCAGCTCTCTTCTATGTGATGGTAGTTTAGATGATCGATATCGACTTGTAATGTGAAGACAAACTCGCTACTCGCGGTTTCGAGACTTGTAATGTTCTAACATTGTTCGGTATTTTAAATTCGGAGACTAATATGATGAATTGTATTCGGAGACTAATCTTCTATTGTATTCGATGAATCTGATGTTGCTGTGTGGTGCTAGCTATATTCTGTCCAATAATATATTTTGTAACCTGTGAAAATATCAGAAAAGAAAAAAATCCCTAATATTCATACTAGTGGCGCACCACCACATAGTGCACCATTAGTAAGCCAGAGCACACTAATGGCGCATCATCCACCAGTGCGCCATTAGTATGCCAAAGCACATGGGTAAATATGGCCCCTTGGGAGGCGTCCTAATGGTGCACCATGGGCTATACTAATGGCGCACTGCGTGGTGCGCCATTAGTAATAAATTCTAATGGCGTGGTGCCAGTGGCACACCTGTAGTGCGCCATTAGTAGGCAAAACAGGTGCGCCACTAGTAGGCCTTTTCCTAGTAGTGGTGGGTTTATGGTACCGGCGAAATTGGCGTGATACTAGAGAGGCTAGCGATGGTGGAAGAGTGAGAGTGCGTATAATCCATGGACTCAACATTAGTCATAAAGAACTCACATACTTATTGCAAAAATCTATTAGTTATCAAAACAAAGTATTACGCGCATGCTCCTAGGGGGATAGATTGGTAGGAAAAGACCATCGCTCATCCCCGACCGCCACTCATAAGGAAGACAATCAATAAATAAATCATGCTCTGACTTCATCGCATAACGGTTCACCATACGTGCATGCTACGGGAATCACAAACTTCAACACAAGTATTTCTCAAATTCACAACTACTCAACTAGCATGACTCTAATATCACCATCTCCATATCTCAAAACAATTATCACGTATCAAACTTCTCATAGTATCCAATGTACTTCTATGAAAGTTTTTATATTAAAGCAACTTTCCATGTTATTCTAAAGGACTCTCAAAATAATATAAGTGAAGCATGAGAGATCAACTTTTTCTATAAAATAAAACCACCACCATGCTCTAAAAGATATAAGTGAAGAACTAGAGCAAAAACTATATAGCTCAAAATATATAAGTGAAGCACATAGAGTATTCTAATAAATTTTGAATCATGTGAGTCTCTCTCAAAAGTTGTGTACAGCAAGGATGATTGTGGAAAACTAAAAATCAAAGACTCAAATCATACAAGACGCTCCAAGCAAATGTGGCCCAACATAGAGGAGCCGCACACCCTCGTTGCGTCACTAACGAAGTAATGGAGCACGAATTTCCAGACGGGTTTAAACCCATCAACATCAAATCATATGATGGAACAACAGATCCCGTGGTATGGATCGAGGATTACCTCCTCCATATTCACATGGCCCGTGGAGACGACCTCCACGCCATCAAATACCTGTTGGAAATATGCCCTAGAGGCAATAATAAAAGGATTGTTATAATATTTCCTTGTTGATGATAATTGTCTTTTATTCATGCTATAATTGTGTTATCCGGAAATCGTAATACATGTGTGAATACTTAGACACCAACATGTCCCTAGTAAGCCTCTAGTTGACTAGCTCGTTGATCAACAGATAGTCATGGTTTCCTGACTATGGACATTGGATGTCATTGATAACGAGATCACATCATTAGGAGAATGATGTGATGGACAAGACCCAATCCTAAACATAGCACAAGATCGTATAGTTCGTTTGCTAGAGTTTTCCAATGTCAAGTATCTTTTCCTTAGACCATGAGATCGTGTAACTCCCGGACACCATAGGAGTGCTTTGGGTGTACCAAACGTCACAACGTAACTGGGTGACTATAAAGGTATACTACGGGTATCTCCGAAAGTGTCTGTTGGGTTGGCACGGATCAAGACTGGGATTTGTCACTCCGTATGACGGAGAGGTATCACTGGGCCCACTCGGTAATGCATCATCAATTTGAGCTCAAAGTGACCAAGTGTCTGGTCACGGGATCATGCATTACAGTATGAGTAAAGTGACTTGCCGATAACGAGATTGAACGAGGTATTGGGATACCGACGACCGAATCTCGGGCAAGTAACATACCGATTGACGAAGGGAATTGTATATGGTGTTGCTTGAATCCTCGACATCGTCGTTCATCCGATGAGATCATCGAGGAGAATGTGGGAGCCAACACGGGTATCCAGATCCCGCTGTTGGTTATTGACCAGAGAGCGATCTCGGTCATGACTACGTGTCTCCCGAACCCGTAGGGTCTACACACTTAAGGTTCGGTGACGCTTGGGTTGTAGGGATATGTATATGCAGTAACTTGAATGTTGTTCGGCGTCCCGGATGAGATCCCGGACGTCACGAGGAGTTCCGGAATGGTCCGTAGGTAAAGAATTATATATGGGAAGTCTTGTTTTGGTCGCTGGAAAAGTTTCGCGCATTATCGGTATTGTACCGGGAGTGCCGAAAGGGGTCCGGGGGTCCACCTGCCCTGGGGGGCCACATGGGCTGTAGGGGTGTGCGCCTTGGCCTATATGGGCCAAGGGCACCAGCCCCAAGAGGCCCATGCGCCAAGAGATAAGGGAAAGGAAGAGTCCTAAAGGGGGAAGGCACCTCCTAGGTGCCTTGGGGAGGATGGACTCCTCCCTGGCCGCACCCTTCCTTGGAGGAAGGGCCAAGGCTGCGCCCCCCTCTCCCTTGGCCCTATATATAGTGGGGGGAAGGGAGGGCAGCAACACCTAAGCCCTGGCGCCTCCCTCTCCCTCTCCAACACCTCCTCCTCCTCCGTAGAGCTTGGCGAAGCCCTGACGGAGTACTACAGCTCCACCACCACCACCCCGTCGTGCTGCTGCTGGTGCCATCTTCCTCAACCTCTCCTTTCCCTTGCTGGATCAAGAAGGAGGAGACGTTATGCTGACCGTACGTGTGTTGAATGCGGAGGTGCCGTCCGTTCGGCGCTAGGATCTCCGGTGATTTGGATCACGTCGAGTACGCCTTCCTCATCCCCGTTCTTTGAACGCTTACGCGCGTGATCTACAAAGGTATGTAGATGCAATCCGATCACTCGTTGTTAGATGAACTCCTAGATGGATCTTGGTGAAACCGTAGGAAATTTTTTGTTTTCTGCAACGTTCCCCAACAGTGGTATCAGAGCTAGGTCTATGCGTAGTTCCTTTTGCACGAGTAGAACACAATTCGTTGTGGGCGTAGATGTTCTCAACTTTCTTGCCGCTACTAGTCTTATTTTGCTTCAACGGTATTGTGGGATGAAGTGGCCCGGACCAACCTTACACGTACGCTTACGTGAGACCGGTTCCACCGACTTACATGCACTAGTTGCATAAGGTGGCTGGCGGGTGTCAGTCTCTCCCACTTTAGTTGGAGAGGATTCGATGAAAAGGGTCCTTATGAAGGGTAAATAGAAGTTGACAAATCACGTTGTGGCTTTCAGCGTAGGTAAGAAAACGTTCTTGCTAGAACCCTATTGCAGCCACGTAAAACTTGCAACAATAATTAGAGGACGTCTAACTTGTTTTTGCAGCAAGTGTTTTGTGATGTGATATGGCGAAAGTTGTGATGAATGATGAATGATATATATGTGATGTATGAGATGTTCATGCTATTGTAATAGGAATCACGACTTGCATGTCGATGAGTATGACAACCGGCAGGAGCCATAGGAGTTGTCTTTATTTTTTGTATGACCTGCGTGTCATTGAGAAACGCCATGTAAATTACTTTACTTTATTACTAAACGCGTTAGCCTTAGTAGTAGAAGTAATAGTGGCGAGCAACTTCATGGAGACACGATGATGGAGATCATGATGATGGAGATCATGGTGCCATGCCGGTGACGAGATGATCATGGAGCCCCAAGATGGAGATCAAAGGAGCTATGTGATATTGGCCATATCATGTCACTTTTACTATTTGATTGCATGTGATGTTTACCATGTTTTTGCATCTTGTTTACTTAGAACGACGGTAGTAAATAAGATGATCCCTCATAATAATTTCAAGAAAGTGTTCCCCCTAACTGTGCACCGTTGCAACAGTTCGTTGTTTCGAAGCACCGCGTGATGATCGGGTGTGTTAGATTCCGACGTTCACATACAATGGGTGTAAGACAGATTTACACATGCAAACACTTAGGTTGACTTGATGAGCCTAGCATGTACAGACATGGCCTCGGAACACAGAAGACCGAAAGGTCGAGCATGAGTCGTATAGAAGATACGATCAACATGAAGATGTTCACCGATGTTGGCTAGTCCGTCTCACGTGATGATCGGACACGGCCTAGTTAACTCAGATCATGTTATACTTAGATGACTGGAGGGATGTCTATCTGAGTGGGAGTTCATTGAATAATTTGATTTAGATGAACTTAATTATCATGAACTTAGTCTAAAACCTTTACAACATGTCTTGTAGATCAAATGGCCAACATAGTCCTCAACTTCAACGCGTTCCTAGAGAAAACCAAGCTGAAAGACGATGGCAGCAACCATACGGACTGGGTCCGGAACCTGAGGATCATCCTCATAGCTGCCAAGAAAGATTATGTCCTACAAGCACCGCTAGGTGACGCACCTCTTCTCTCTGCAGAACAAGACGTTATGAACGCTTGGCAGACACGTACGATGATTACTCCCTCATTCAGTGCGGCATGCTTTACAGCTTAGAACCGGGGCTCCAAAAGAGTTTTGAGAGACACGGAGCATATGAAATGTTCGAAGAGCTGAAAATGGTTTTTCAAGCTCATGCCCGGGTCGAGAGATATGAAGTCTCCGACAAATTCTTCAGCTGTAAGATGGAGGAAAACAGTTCTGTCAGTGAGCACATACTCACTATGTCTGGGTTACATAACCACTTGACTTAGCTGGGAGTTAATCTCCCGGATGATGCGGTCATTGACAGAATCCTTCAGTAGCTTCCACCGAGCTACAAGAGCTTTGTGATGAACTTCAATATGCAGGGGATGGAAAAGACCATTCCTGAAGTATTTGCAATGCTGAAATCAGCAGAGGTAGAAGTCAAAAAGGAACATCAAGTGTTGATGGTGAATAAAACCACTAAGTTCAAGAAAGGCAAGGGTAAGAAAACCTTCAAGAAGGACGGCAAGGGAATTGTCGTGCCCGGTAAGCAAGCTGCCGGGAAGAAGCCAAAGAATGGACCCAAGCCCGAGACTGAGTGCTTTTATTGCAAGGAAAGTGGTCACTGGAAGCAGAACTGCCCCAAATACTTAGCGGACAAGAAGGCCGGCAAAACGAAAGGTATATGTGATATACATGTAATTGATGTGTACCTTACCAGTACTCGCAGCAGCTCCTGGGTATTTGATACCGGTGCGGTTGCTCACATTTGTAACTCAAAACAGGAGCTGCGGAATAAGCAGAGACTGGCGAAGGACGGGCTGACGATGCGCGTCGGGAATGGTTCCAAGGTCAATGTGATCGCCGTCGGCACGCTACCTCTACATTTACCTTCGGGATTAGTTTTAAACCTTAATAATTGTTATTTAGTGCCAGCTTTGAGTATGAACATTGTATCAGGATCTCGTTTAATTCAAGATGGTTACTCATTTAAATCCGAGAATAATGGTTGTTCTATTTATGTGAGAGATATCTTTTATGGTCATGCTCCGATGGTGAATGGTTTATTCTTAATGAATCTCGAGCGTAATGCTACACATATTCATAGTGTGAGTACCAAAAGATATAAGGTTGATAATGATAGTCCCACATACTTGTGGCACTGCCGCCTTGGTCACATAGGTGTCAAACGCATGAAGAAGCTCTATGCTGATGGACTTTTAGAGTCTCTTGATTACGAATCATTTGACACATGCGAACCATGCCTCATGGGTAAAATGACCAAGACTTCGTTCTCGGGAACAATGGAGCGAGCAACCAACTTATTGGAAATCATACATACTGATATGTGCGGTCCAATGAGTGTTGAGGCTCGCGGTGGCTATCGTTATGTTCTCACCCTCACGGATGACTTGAGTAGATATGGGTATGTCTACTTAATGAAACACAAGTGTGAGACCTTTGAAAAGTGCAAAGAATTTCAGAGTGAGGTTGAGAATCAACGTGACAGGAAAATCAAGTTCCTGCGATCAGATCATGGAGGAGAATACTTGAGTCACGAGTTTGGCACACACTTAAGAAAATGTGGAATAGTTTCACAACTCACGCCGCCTGGAACACCTCAGCGTAATGGTGTGTCCGAACGTCGTAATCGCACTCTATTAGATATGGTGCGATCTATGATGTCTCTTACCGATTTACCGCTATCTTTTTGGGGCTATGCTTTAGAGACTGCCGCATTCACTTTAAATAGGGCTCCGTCGAAATCCGTTGAGACGACACCGTATGAATTATGGTTTGGGAAGAAACCTAAGCTGTCGTTTCTAAAAGTTTGGGGATGCGATGCTTATGTCAAGAAACTTCAACCTGAAAAGCTTGAACCCAAGTCAGAAAAATGCGTCTTCATAGGATACCCTAAAGAAACTATTGGGTATACCTTCTACCTTAGATCCGAAGGCAAGATCTTTGTTGCCAAGAATGGATCCTTTCTAGAGAAGGAGTTTCTCTCAAAAGAAGTAAGTGGGAGGAAAGTAGAACTTGATGAAGTATTACCTCTTGAACCGGAAAATGGCGCAACTCAAGAAGATGTTCCTGAGGTGCCTGCACCGACTAGAGAGGAAGTTAATGATGATGATCAAGATACTTCTGATCAAGCTCCTACTGAAATTCGAAGGTCCACAAGGACATGTTCCGCACCAGAATGGTACGGCAACCCTGTCTTGGAAATCATGTTGTTAGACAACGGTGAACCTTCGAACTATGAAGAAGCATGGCGGGCCCGGATTCCGACAAATGGCTGGAAGCCATGAAATCCGAGATAGGATCCATGTATGAAAACGAAGTATGGACTTTGACTGACTTGCCCGTTGAGCGGCAAGCCATAGAAAATAAATGGATCTTTAAGAAGAAGACAGACGCGGATGGTAATGTGACCATCTATAAAGCTCGGCTTGTCGCTAAGGGTTATCGACAAGTTCAAGGGGTTGACTACGATGAGACTTTCTCACCAGTAGCGAAGCTGAAGTCCGTCCGAATCATGTTAGCAATTGCCACATTCTACGATTAGGAGATATGGCAAATGGACGTCAAAACGGCATTCCTTAATGGTTTCCTTAAGGAAGAATTGTATATGATGCAGCCGGAAGGTTTTGTCGATCCTAAGAATGCTGACAAGGTGTGCAAGCTCCAACGCTCGATTTATGGGCTGGTGCAAGCATCTCGGAGTTGGAACATTCGCTTTGATGAGATGATCAAAGCGTTTGGGTTTATGCAGACTTATGGAGAAGCCTGCGTTTACAAGAAAGTGAGTGGGAGCTCTGTAGCATTTCTCATATTATATGTAGATGACATACTTTTGATGGGAAATGATATAGAGCTTTTGGACAGCATTAAGGCCTACTTGAATAAGAGTTTTTCAATGAAGGACCTTGGAGAAGCTGCTTATATATTAGGCATCAAGATCTACAGAGATAGATCAAGACGCCTCATAGGTCTTTCACAAAGCACATACCTTGATAAGATATTGAAGAAGTTCAATATGGATCAGTCTAAGAAGGGGTTCTTGCCTGTGTTGCAAGGTGTGAAATTGAGCTCATCTCAATGTCCAACCACGGCAGAAGATATAGAAGAGATGAGTGTCATCCCCTATGCCTCAGCCATAGGTTCTATTATGTATGCCATGCTGTGTACCAGACCTGATGTAAACCTTGCCGTAAGTTTGGTAGGAAGGTACCAAAGTAATCCCGGCAAGGAAAACTGGACAGCGGTCAAGAATATCCTGAAGTACCTGAAAAGGACTAAGGAAATGTTTCTCGTTTATGGCGGTGACGAAGAGCTTGTCGTAAAAGGTTACGTCGACGCTAGCTTCGACACAGATCTGGATAACTCTAAGTCACAAACCAGATACGTGTATATTTTGAATGGTGGGGCAGTAAGCTGGTGCAGTTGCAAGCAGAATGTCGTGGCGGGATCTACATGTGAAGCGGAGTACATGGCAGCCTCGGAGGCAGCGCATAAAGCAATTTCGATGAAGGAGTTCATCACCGACCTAGGAGTCATACCCAATGCGTCGGGGCCGATCAAACTCTTCTGTGACAACACTGGAGCTATTGCACTTGCCAAGGAGCCCAGGTTTCACAAGAAGACAAGGCACATCAAGCGTCGCTTCAACTCCATCCGTGAAAATGTTCAAGATGGAGACATAGAAATTTGTAAAGTACATACAGATCTGAATGTAGCAGATCCGTTGACTAAACCTCTCCCTAGAGCAAAAGATGATCAACACCAGAATTCCATGGGTGTTCGATTCATCACAATGTAACTAGATTATTGACTCTAGTGCAAGTGGGAGACTGTTGGAAATATGCCCTAGAGGCAATAATAAAAGGATTATTATAATATTTCCTTGTTGATGATAATTGTCTTTTATTCATGCTATAATTGTGTTATCCGGAAATCGTAATACATGTGTGAATACTTAGACACCAACATGTCCCTAGTAAGCCTCTAGTTGACTAGCTCGTTGATCAACAGATAGTCATGGTTTCCTGACTATGGACATTGGATGTCATTGATAACGAGATCACATCATTAGGAGAATGATGTGATGGACAAGACCCAATCCTAAACATAGCACAAGATTGTATAGTTCGTTTGCTAGAGTTTTCCAATGTCAAGTATCTTTTCCTTAGACCATGAGATCATGTAACTCCCGGACACCGTAGGAGTGCTTTGGGTGTACCAAACGTCACAACGTAACTGGGTGACTATAAAGGTATACTACGGGTATCTCCGAAAGTGTCTGTTGGGTTGGCACGGATCAAGACTGGGATTTGTCACTCCGTATGACGGAGAGGTATCACTGGGCCCACTCGGTAATGCATCATCAATTTGAGCTCAAAGTGACCAAGTGTCTGGTCACGGGATCATGCATTATGGTACGAGTAAAGTGACTTGCCGGTAACGAGATTGAACGAGGTATTGGGATACCGACGATCGAATCTCGGGAAAGTAACATACCGATTAACAAGGGAATTGTATACGGGGTTGCTTGAATCCTCGACATCGTGGTTCATCCAATGAGATCATCGAGGAGCATGTGGGAGCCAACATGGGTATCCAGATCCCGCTGTTGGTTATTGACCGGACATGTCTCCCGAACCCGTAGGGTCTACACACTTAAGGTTCGGTGACACTTGGGTTGTAGGGATATGTATATGTAGTAACCCGAATGTTGGTCGGAGTCCCGGATGAGATCCCGGACGTCACGAGGAGTTCCGGAATGGTCCGTAGGTAAAGAATTATATATGGGAAGTCTTGTTTTGGTCGCCGGAAAAGTTTCGCGCATTATCGGTATTGTACCGGGAGTGCCGGAAGGGGTCCGAGGGTCCACCAAGGGGGTCCACCTGCCCCGGGGGGGCACATGGGCTGTAGGGGTGTGCGCCTTGGCCTATATGGGACAAGGGCACCAGCCCCAAGAGGCCCATGCACCAAGAGATAAGGGAAAGGAAGAGTCCTAAAGGGGGAAGGCACCTCCTAGGTGCCTTGGGGAGGATGGACTCCTCCCTGGCCACACCCTTCCTTGGAGGAAGGGCCAAGGCTGCGCCCCCCTCTCCCTTGGCCCTATATATAGTGGGGGGAAGGGAGGGCAGCAACACCTAAGCCCTGGCGCCTCCCTCTCCCTCTCCAACACCTCCTCCTCCTCCGTAGAGCTTGGCGAAGCCCTGACGGAGTACTACAACTCCACCACCACCACGCCGTTCTGCTGCTGCTGGTGCCATCTTCCTCAACCTCTCCTTCCCCTTGCTGGATCAAGAAGGAGGAGACGTTACGCTGACCGTACGTGTGTTGAACGCGGAGGTGCCGTCCGTTCAGCGCTAGGATCTCCGGTGATTTGGATCACGTCGAGTACGCCTTCCTCATCCCCGTTCTTTGAACGCTTCCGCGCGTGATCTACAAAGGTATGTAGATGCAATCCAATCACTCGTTACTAGATGAACTCCTAGATAGATCTTGGTGAAACCGTAGGAAAATTTTTGTTTTCTGCAACGTTCCCCAACAATACCTACCTCTCAAGCTTAAAGGGCAGCTCGGTACTGTCTAAACAGTTTGCCAGAAAATTCCATTGGCAACTGGGATGATTTGGAAGACGCCTTTCGAGACAACTTCTAGGGAACATATGTCCGGCCATTATCCGCCGATGACTTAAGTCACATTGTCCAGGAGCCTGGCGAGTCAGCCAGGGAGCTCTGGGCCAGATTCTTAGTCAGAAAGAACCAAATTATCGACTGTCCGGACGGAGATGCCCTTGCGGCCTTCAGAAATAGCGTCCGGGATGAATGGCTAGCACGTCACCTCAGCCAGGAAGGACCCAAATCCATGGCAGCCCTGACCGCTCTAATGACCCGCTTCTGCGCGGGAGAAGACAATTGGCTTCCTCGTAAAAGCAACGACGCCAGCAGCCCGGGCACCTCCGAAATCCGAGATGGCAACGGCAAGCCACAACGAACCGAACATAACATTCACAGTAATGTACGCGATACAGCGGCGAACGCCGGATTTCACAATCCGAAGCCCGGTCAACGGAAGAAGCCACTAAAGTCAAACCCGGATGGACCATCCACCCTTGACAGAATATTGGACTGCCTTGTGAGATTCACGGTCACCCTGACATGCCAGCTAATCATACCAACCGAAAATGTTGGGTCTTCAAGCAGGCAGGCAAGCTTAAAACTGACCACAAGGGGAGGAGGACGCCAGGTGATAAAGACGACGGATCGGCTCGCCAGCAGACCGCCAGGGGCCAGAAACAGTTCCCCTCCGATGTTCGACCACTCCCGGAACACAAGTAGCAGTTCGTCTTCCGCCACTCACGTAATGTAATGGCAAAATTCGCACCACGCACACATCACTACGCACTCAAGATACCATGGGCATAGGTGGAAGCACAATACAGACCACCCGACAAGCATTCCTGTAATGTTTTTTATCTGCTTACTCTATTTTTCTATATCATCCCTAAAGAATAGGTGAACAGCTGGACAACATCTACAACAGACTCTATCGGAGTTCGGATCTGTATGCTCACCCAAGGGGCTACTACCGTTAAGGACTCCTCTCCCCGAGGACGGGCGATGCAGACGTGCAACAGGAGGTCCAAAATAACTTTTTGTGGACCATACTCTTTATTCCGAGCCTGTAATATGCCCTTTTTCCTCTGATCCCGACCCCAACATGTCAAATATTCGGGTTCACGGTTTCTTCCTTTTTTTACTATTATTATATATATATATACTAACAAACATGCCCGTGCATTGTAACGGGAGATAAAAAAAATATCACACGTCTCTAATGTGATAAGCAATCACAGGTGCATGTCCTCTATTTTAACATGACAATCAACGATCATTCAGTATGAATTGTGAGCTTGAAAAACAATGGACGACATGCTGAGCAATGGCTTGATTGAGTGTAGGGATTTTCAGGATGCCAATTTGAAACATGAGATGCGGTCCCGTGTCAATTTAGTTAAAACTTATTAGTGCATTCTGAAATTTAAAATTAAAATCAGAAGAAATATCATTATTAATAAATTTAGACCTGATGAATGAGCTAAATTTAAAAGTAAAATGGAAAGAAATAATATTTTGAAACCCAGCCCATTTCATTTGTAGCCGACCATCAACTGCTTCACATTGGTTCGCTTGGCTTTTGCACATTTAGGCCTACCTCTTAATTTGTAAATACAACGCCCCTCTCTTCCTCTCTGTATTACCTTCTGAGATAAGGCAATGATCCTCTCTTCCTCTCTGTATTAGCTTCTGAGGTGGCTTACTGATTCAGAAGAATAGATGTATATAAACCGATCTAACTACATATGAGAGAGCGATGTGGTATTATTTAATGGGCAGATGATCATTTTCTCTTCTATTTTTTAAGGAAATATGACGAACGAACGTGAGATTATTCATTGTATGCTGCCCGCCTGGGCCTTGGGCCGGAAGAAGCATCTCAACCGGAGCTGTCGTGCGAAGCGTGGATGTGCCTGCCAAGAGAGCGCACGTACATCTGATTTCTGATCGAATATACATACAAATAGTGGATTGGTGGTATGGCTAGCCCATGTTTGGCTGACGGCGAAGGTCATGTGTTCGAATTATGACTTTGACAATTTATTTTTAGTTTCTTGAGACGCGGATGACCAAAAAAATCAAAAGGCCAAAGAATAGTACCACCACATATGTAGAAAATAATATAGATAAAAAAAACTCAAAGCGTAAATTCACGGGAAGAAGCGTATTGTGATGGTGAACCCACGGAGTCAATCCGTGCTTTATTATTGGGGAGAGATATACATAAATTTATCATTGGCACATCGCTTAGTTCTCAGTAAGTCTCATCCGAACCGATCTTTCATACTCTTTCAATAATAAGTATGGTCTTAACGGCTGCTCTGCAGATACACCTCGGCATACCCTGCAAGGGGATCGGCATGGGAACGAATGATCTGGCAGTAAAAGTCTGAACAACTCTATAGCGTAATTCGGCGTCGCAAGTTTGGCCTTATATGCATCAGCTCTGAATCATTGTCTTGGATCAATAGTTGGGTTGCCAGGCTCCTTTGTTTGCTACCCTACGTTCCGCTCTATCGGCTAGGGTAGTAAAGGAGAACTACTGTGATTGTGCCCTGGCCTAGACCTGATAGCACCTCAGTAGAGAAAACCGAAAAATGACTGTCATGATGCGGCGAGAGCTAGTCAACCACTTGACGACTTATTGGAATCCTTGGCGATTCTCCGTGTAACACGAAGGATCTTTTTTCAAATCAGATATGCAAGGCACCACACGCCGCATACACACCAAGGGCTATGTCGTAGCCCCACCATAAAACTCCTATGGTTAAGTGAAAGTGTTAACACCTTATAGTCCGATTCCCTGGTTCGCCGCATTATCACCTCCTTCACGGAGCAAGACATTGGATAAAGAGTGATTAAATGCTTTACCGAACACCCCTGTACTTCCTACGAGGGGGCTGAAGCCGATAACTGGAAAACTTTCAGATTATATTAAAACAACCACAAAGGAGGAATTCAAGCTTTCGAGCAAAACATAAATAGATTAACCATAAAGTTGTCTTTTACAATCATCATACACCTCACTCGAACATTATGTTTTTTGAGCATTGACCCTCTATCAAATGGGCGGCCTCCAGGACGTCTTCAAAATAGCTCTCCGGTTCTGGACGGCCATTGCCTCCAGGCGGACCCTTCGTGGCGACGTCGATGGCCTTCATCTTTTCCCAGGACGTCTTGACTCGGGCAAGGGCCATCCGTGCACCTTCAATGCACGCCGATCGCTTTGCAGCATCGATTCGCGGCACCATGTCGACAAGCTTCTGCATCAAACTGAAATAGCTACTCAGCACAGGCTTAGTTGGCCACAGCCGGATTATAACATCCTTCATGGCAGCGCAAGATACCCTATAAAGTTCGGCCCATTGGGACATCTGTTCATTGAGTAGCAGAAGGCGCTTAGACGCACCAAACTGTGACCAAAAAAGCTTCTCCGTTGCATATCCAGCTCGTGCTTGGTAATACCGTGCTGCATCAGAAGAACTCTTCGGCAAGTCCAAATACTCGTCCGGAGAACTCCACACTTGGTTCAGCTGAGCATAGTCCGGGTCGCCGAACTTAGTCTGTAGCAGAAAAGGCTTTCCAGCCACTATCTCTTTCGCCTGCCGAACCTCCTCGCTGAGTGCTCTAGACTCTGATCGCACTTCTCTTGCCTCTTGTCGGGCCTTGTCCAATTCAGCCGTTAAGGCTTCATTCTCCTTCTCAAGAAATTCACATTGGCCAGTAGCATTCTCCAAATTGAGTGTCATCATGGATACCTTCTCCTCGCCCTGGCATCGCGCAGCCTATTCAGCCTTCAATTCAACCGATGCCTCTTCAGCAGCAGCATCACTAAGCTGGACCCGCTCCTTGGCCCAGACTAGCTCCGCCCGAAGAGCCTCCACGGCGGCAGCACCATCTGCATTTTACGCACATTTAATATAAAGCACTTTCCCGCGTCAAGCACACTGGTGTAAAGAATGCTCGAAATGCATACCTTGTGGGTCGTCAAGATGCCTGTTTATCAAGGCAATGTCATCCTCCGCAATATCCAGCTTTTGTTGTAGTTCGTCCACTTCCGCATTCTGGGCAGCCGCAGGAGGGGCAGCAGCCTGTATTTCGAATTAAACCTAGGTTAATACCTGAGCATATCTCTTTTGATCCTCCGATCGCTTCCTTCGGAAGACAATCTGAGTCTCAGGGGCTAGTGCATATACAACAGGTGCATTCGGTCAATAAAATTAAATTGACAAAACTACATCACAAACCTCAAAACCTCTCAGAAGGCACGTAAAGGCCTCGTTCAATCTACTCTTCGCATATAGAACCCTTTTGAACACTATAGCCATCAAGGTACGGTGCTCTTATGAAATGGATTCCCGTCGTAGCAAGCCCGTCAGCATGCCTGGCGCTCCTGGGTCTTCAGAAATCGCCACCGGAGTACGACATTCCCATGAAGGAACCCTCTCACTTGCCTCCAGAGTCGTCTCCGACTGTAAACCGTACGGTTCGGGGACGCCGGTCTTGATCCCGGAACCCCGAGTGACTGAAGCACCGCCTTCGGGCAACGCCTCCTTCACTTCCTGTAATACTTGGTGTTCAGGACGAGCCCGTCGGGACGATACCTCAGTATCATCTCCCTTGTTGGGCGATGTGGCCAGAGGAGGCGTGTCACTCTCCATCGTCTCCGGAAGAAGATCTCCCGAGGAGGAGGACGATTGAGAAACACCAGACGTTAACCTGCGTGGATGAACATATATCGGACAATTACTTCACTAATTGGAAAAGAATGAGGTGCGTTTAAAGTACCGCGGCCTCGCTTACGTTCTGCCTCGAGGCTCATCCTTGTCATCAAACTCTATGGTAGCCTCGCTCGCCCGGCCCAAGCCGCTCAACGATGGCGTTTTTCCTCTCTTGGAAGGCTTCCCCTCCTGATCTCCGGAGGCGACCCTCTTCTTGCCCTGGAGGGCCCCCTCTGCACTCTTGCCCTTGGGCAAAGGGATTTCGGTTTCCCGGAACGCAACCACCTGGTACGGTGACGGAATCAGCATTCTCGTCAGCCGGTCGGTCGCAGGGCCTTCGGAAGAGGCGCCGGACACCAGATTAGCACCGCTTTCTTCATCCAGTCCTGTATAGGGACAGATTGTTCAGTATCTTTATTGAGGGATACCTGAATGGAAGGTGCTCGGGTATCGAGTACTTACCGAAGTGCCCGGATGATTGCAGTCAAGGCCAACATCTTCGGTGGTGTCCGGCCATTGCTCTTGTTCCCCGAAATGTAACTTCCACATTCCTTCATGCGTGGTGCCGAAGAAGTGCTGTAGAGTCCGCCACCCTTCTGGGTTAAACTCCCACATATGAAGAGGCCGCCGCTGACATGGCAGGATCCGGTGGACTAGGATTATTTCAACGACGTTCGCAAGATCGGTGCCCTTCTCGGTAAGGCTTCGGATGCGACTTTGCAGAGTCTGCAGTTCATTGATGGATCCCCAGTCCAACCCCTTATTGACCCACGAAGCAAGCTAAATTGGAGGGCTGTGTCGGAACGCAGGTGTTGCCACCCATTTGGGGCCCCGCGCCTCATTGATATAAAACCACCCCTACTGCCATGGGTCGGAATATTTGGCGAAAGATCCTTGGGCCAAACCGCGCCGGCCAGCTTGCCTATTATACCGCTGACGCACTCTGCCTGCTCCTCTTCTACCACCTGTGGCCTCACATCAAAGGTCTTGGGCCACAAACCAAAGTGCGGAGGAGTCCGGAGTAAGGCCTCACACGTGACGATAAACATCGAGATGAGGAGAATAGAGTCTGGGGCCACATCATGAAAATCTAGCCCATAGTAGAACCGAGCCCCCGAATGAAGGGGTTAAGCACGAATCCTAGCCCATGAAGAAAGTAGGATACAAATACTACCCTCTCGCCAGATCTAGGGTTGGTATGACTTGCCCTTGTGATGGAAGCCGATGAAAGATTTCCGAGGTCAGATACCTCGCTGCGCGGAGCTTCGCAATATCCTCCTCTATGACATAAGAAGCCACCCACTGGCCCTGATGGTTGGATCCGGACATGACTAGGGTTGGTGGCGATTGGAACCCGAGGGTTGGAACTTGGGGTGGCCGGGGTTGAGGAAGGAGCAAGCGCAAGGTAAGAAATGAGACTGGATCTCTATATAAGGGCCCTGAATATTGGGCGTCTCCCCCGGGGTCTCTAAACTTACATATCACCAAGGAGATGTACCTAGGGGACGGTTGGGTTACCCACGCCTACATTAATGAAAATCCTGTAAATAAAGGGACACGATCTCTGCCGTGACGAGACGTGCCAGTAAAACCGCACCACGAGACATGGGGCGGCTCGCTAGCTGACGCTTGGAAATAGTAACCGGGCAGGCATGATATGATGTCATGAACAATTATCAACAAGTTGGGCTCGTGGGGTATTATATTCTCTGCTATTATATACACAGGTCCGGATATACTTAATTCGTCCGAAGACTATTCTGGAGTTCGGAAGGAGGGAACCCGCCTTGCAATTCCGAAGACAAATCTGCACGCTGGACTCCTCGTAATTGAAGCCAGGTTGAGGGGCTACTGAGTGAGTCCTGGACTAGGGGGTCCTCAGGCGTCCGGCCTGCTATCCGGGGGCCGGACTGATGGGCTGTGAAGATCGAAGACCATACTCGTGTTCGGATTGGACTCTACTTGGCGTGGAAGGCAAGCTTGGTGACCGAAGATTCCTTTTTATGTAACCGACTCCATGTAAACCCTAGATCCCCTCGGTGTCTATATAAACCCAAGGGAATAGTCTGTAGAGGACACCACATATACTCATTACCCTATTCATAGGCTAGGCTTCTAGGGTTTAGTCATTATGATCTCGTGGTAGATAAACTCTTGTAATACTCATATTCATCAAGATCAATCAAGCAGGAAGTAGGGTATTACCTCCATAGAGAGGGCCCGAACCTGGGTAAACATCGTGTCCCCTGTCTCCTGTTACCATCGATCCTAGAAGCACAGTTGGAGACCCCCTACCCGAGATCCGCCGGTTTTGACACCGACACTGGCAACCCTGTTCTTGGTGCAGAGCGCGTCCTCCTTGGCCTTGGCGATGAACACGATGTCGTGATTGTGCAGCACAACGACTACCTTGGCTCCTCCCTTCATGCCTGGTCCTCCCTTTCGCCCTCCCCTGCCCTTCATGCGCTTTTAACTTGAAGAAACTACATTTTAAGATGAAGAGGCCTAAGTTAGGTAAGTGATAAAAAGCATCTACCAAAAAAGTTGATCTTCACAAACTCAGCAACTGGATAGCGGCCACTTTTTGTATTTCAATGAAGAACACCCCAAGCAAATAACAACAGATGGGCATTAAGACAAAAAATTGGCAATCGCAGCATCATGTTTCAGCAGCAGTCCAATACAAATCCTTGTGTAGAACAAGCAAGAGTAGCAGGTCCTACTGCTAATTACACATAGTAGATGGCAAGAGTGAGAGCGGCGGTTACTTGGAATTGCTAATAAAGAGGCTGGTATTATTCTAGGGCGCTGTATTCATCTCTAGGGAACAACAAAAGCAAGCCAAAGAGGTAAACTTTAGTCCCATTACATAATGCAAATTCCATACCACAAACAGTACGGTGATTATCATAGCAAAAACTCAATTGTCTGAACAAACATTTTATCTCCCATTGCGGTAGAGATAAGATGGTATTTTGGATCAATCAGAAAAAGGTAGTGCATTCATCAATAAAAAGGCAACAAAAGCAAGCCTAAGAGCCAAACTTCACACTGAGTTTCCAATCCAAAACCTTACACTATAGACTCGACTACTACATTGACCATCCTAACATTCAGAGCATGGCATTGGAATTTAACTCCAAATCG
This sequence comes from Triticum dicoccoides, assembly GCF_002162155.2. Taxonomy (NCBI): domain Eukaryota; kingdom Viridiplantae; phylum Streptophyta; class Magnoliopsida; order Poales; family Poaceae; genus Triticum; species Triticum dicoccoides. Next base: position 704,416,418 of record NC_041388.1, on the reverse strand, counting down.
GCATGACATTGACCATCGTAACATTCAGAGCATGTCATTGACCATCCTACAAACAACCTAACTAGAGGTAAAGATGCCAACTTCTAGTATCCGCATTCTACCCAACCACAAAGATAAGAATTAATCACAGATCGTCACTACTGAGCGCAATGAACAAGCAACACGTGCAAGAGTAGTATAAAGAATTGCAAGCAGAGGAAATGGGGACGGATGGAAGATAGTAAGATCATAAAGGCTTTGTTACTGATGGATTCAAGTTAGATAGGCAGCACCGTGCTTGGGTGAGATAGTAATGGTCAAATCCATGCATACATATATATACAGAGGGAGCAGATCATATGTAGCGTGGAAACAACACGGTAAATATCCTTGAGGCCATCTATTTGTACACTTGACGCATGCCAGGCCGGGTGCCCTGGCTTGGCGAGCTCATCTAGCCGACGAAGATGATGGAGGGGTCGCAGTAGCACTCGTAGATTAGCCAAGTGTACTTCTTCAGATTATCAAATCATTTTACGACAAAACCAAATATGTTGCAGAATAAAAAATCTACAAGGTGAATAGTAGGAGCTAAGTTTTCAAAGAAGGTATCACTTTCAGCTATACAAGATTGCCCATCCTCAAGAAAACAATTATAATTTGAAGTCATGGCCTAAACAGCCCTAGTAACTCATCCAAGATCTGAAGCAAGTTTACCACCTTGGCGTTGACAGTTATAGTCGCAACATGAATATGCTACTACTTACGATAACGATACATCCGAAGCATAAAGTATGGGGACTGAGGGAGTCCTGGATTAGGGGGTGTTCGGGTAGCCGGACTATACCTTCAGCTGGACTCCTGGACTATGAAGATACAAGATTGAAGACTTCGTCCCGTGTCCAGATGGGACTTTCCTTGGCGTGGAAGGCAAGCTTGGCGATGCGGATATTCAAGATCTCCTACCATTGTAACCGACTCTATTTAACCCTAACCCTATCCGGTGTCTATATAAACCGGAGGGTTGTAGTCCGTAGGTAATCAACTCCATATACAACAATCATACCATAGGCTAGCTTCTAGGGTTTAGCCTCCTTGATCTCGTGGTAGATCTACTCTTGTACTACCCATATCATCAATATTAATCAAGTAGGGCGTAGGGTTTTACCTCCATCAAGAGGGCCAGAACCTGGGTAAAACATCGTGTTCCCTGCCTCCTGTTACCATCCGGCCTAGACGCATAGTTTGGGACCCACTACCCGAGATCCACCGGTTTTGACACCGACATTGGTGCTTTCATTGAGAGTTCCTCTGTGTCGTCGCCTTTGGGCCCGATGGCTCCTTCGATCATCAACAACGATACGGTCCAGGGTGAGACTTTCCTCCCCGGACAGATCTTCATCTTCGGCGGCTTCGCTCTGCGGGCCAATTCGCTCGGCCACCTGGAGCAGATCGAAAGCTACGCCCCTGGCCATCAAGTCAGGTTTGGAAGCTTAAACTACACGGCTGACATCCGCGGAGACTTGATCTTCGACGAGTTCGAGCCACGTCCAAGCGCGCCGCACTATCTTGAGGGGCATGATCTAGCTCTGCCTCCGGACAGTGTCCTGGAGGCCACACACGCATCGGTTCCGACCCCTAACTCGGAGCCTATTGCGCCAATCTAGGATGAGCGGTTGGACGTCACCTCGGGGGCTTCAATCTCAAAGGCAATCGAGCCGAACGCTAGCCCCGCACTCTGCATGATCCGTGACTCCGAGGATCTGGACTCCGAACCCCCCGCGCCCCTGCCGATCGAATCCGATTGGGCGCCGATAATGGAGTTCACCGCCGCAGACATCTTTCACCATTCGCCTTTTGGCGACATCCTGAATTCTCTTAAGTCTCTCTCTTTATCAGGAGAGCCCTAGCCGGACTACGGTCAGCAAGGGTGGGATGCGGACGATGAGGAAATTCAAAGCCCACCCACCACCCACTTGGTAGCCACCGTCAACAATTTAAACGATGTGCTCAACTTCGACTCTGGAGACATCGACAGCATGGATGACGATGCAAGAGATACCGACGAACCAACGCCCATAGGGCATTGGACAGCCACCTCATCTCACGATGTGTACATGGTGGATACCCCTAAAGGAAGCGATAACGAGGAAAAGGGGGATGGGATGGGAGATCGAACCCCCGAAAAGCAATCAAAGCGTCGGCGTAAACGCCGACCCAAGCCCGCCTCGACAAAAACCCAGCCATAGAGCAGGACGAGCCGGTAGACGACGAGCAGGCCTTAGAGCAACCGTCCGAACAGGGCAACACGAATAGAGAAACCGAACATCCCTCCTCTGGCAAAAACGGCATTCCGGACAACCTCAGACCGGATAAACCTATGGAGCAGAAGAATCTCCACGAGAGGCTCGTTGCAACTGCACGCAGCCTAAAAAAGCAGAAGCGGAAGCTAAAAACAGCGGAAGATGCACTCCGGATTAGATGGAGCAAAGTAATCAATACCGCAGATAAATACGGCGATAGTCGCCGCACTAAAAGCTATCCGAAAAGAAAGCTACTGCCTAAATTCTACGAAGAGGCCCTAGAGCCCTCGCATTCAAAAAATGAGAAAGCCACACGGTCGGATAGACGACCCCATAAAGCGGCAAGCGGCGCCGCACCTAAATCGGCATGCGACCCACTTAAGGATTCGCATCATGGCCCAGTCAGGTCCATTTATGGGCAAAGAAAGCAAGCTCTCGTAAGCAACACTATGAAGCCATCATCAGAATCCGCCACACCCAAATACAGGGGCGCCGCACACCCCCTATGTTTCACCGATGAGGTCCTGGACTATGAATTCCCAGAGGGATTCAAACCCGTAAACATAGAGGCATATGATGGAACAACAGACCCTGGAGTTTGGATCGAGGATTATATCCTCCACATACACATGGCTAGAGGAGATGATCTCCACGCCATAAAATATTTACCCCTTAAGCTTAAAGGGCCATCCCGGCATTGGCTTAAAAGCCTTCCTATCGTGGTTTTGTCACGACAGATGTCCTAGAGAAAGGACTTAGTCGTGGAGCCATCGCGACGGGTTAGCTTGAAGGGGTTAAAGCGGACACAAGGACGCAAGAGAGTTTATACTAGTTCGGCCCCTTCGATGAAGGTAAAAGCCTACGTCTAGTTGTGATGGAATTGATGGGGTTTCGATGACTAGGGAGCAAACAAGCTTCGCCTATGTCTCGAGTTGTTGTCTGTCGTCCTTGAACCGCTGCCGGGTCGTCCCCTTATATACACGGGTGACTCCCGTCGTCTTACGGAGTCCCAATACCGGCTCATAGATGTGTCCTGTTTGGTCTCTACTTATTCCTAACTTACAATACAGGTTAACTACTAACGCCGGTTTACGGCTACAGGCCTTGAACCCTCCTCTGTCTTCTTGGGCTTTAACATACTTAACTACTGACGAAGTTAACCCGGCCCAGATAGGCCGGTTTACGCCCAGTAGTAATATCCCCAACATTAGGCCCCAGATTGATTTGAACGGGTTCATGTCAATCCTTTAGTAAAAGCTTCATCTTCAACATCTTTTTATAAATTGGTAAACCACCATGATGTCATCTTCTCTGATTGCTGTAAACCGGAGTGATGTCATCTGTCATAAAGAAACTATCCATGATACCTTCTTGTTTAATAGATCTGCGATAATCGAGGCGACAGCTCTGTTTCCAAACTTGCGGCCCCTTGATTTTCACGCCTGGCCCATGTCCCTTGCTTTATAAATAGGACCGAAGGGTCATTTCTTTTTCCCCTTCATGCCCTTCTGCTTCATCTTCCTCGCATCGCCCAGCTTCGGAGCTCCGCCGCCGCCGTTGACCTCTGCACCAACTTTGGCCGCTACATCACCCTGAGCGTACCAGAGCACCGCGGCGACCTTCCGCTTCTTCCTCAGCTCCGGTAAGTCTTCTATCCTTTTCATCATAGATCTGTTCTAGGGTTTCCATGTTCTCTAGCGTTCATCGCTTGCTTCTGGTTCATATGATAGATCCTTAGACGAGTCTGTGAATCTTTGCTTTGTGTAGCAGTAGTTTTTATCCTCCATTTTCACTTTCGCATATTAAGACCATAGATCTCATCCGTACCTTCGCTCATTGGTTCGGCACTGCTCCTTTTGGGCCTTGAATATTTATCTCCTTTATGAACATGTTCCAGATCCAAAGTTGTAGTATAATCTTGTGAAATCTGTTTTTCTGTACTTACTCATCTACAGTCTTGACTGTTCAATGTTTAGACCAGGCAGTTTAACTTTGTAGAAAAAATTGACAAACCGGTATATACCATTAGTCCCTTTGTTGAACCGCCAGATGTTGGTTGCTTCATGAAACTCCGGTTCGGATAGTTCTGTCTCCGGTTTAACAGTGCCCATACCAACGTACCTTGGTCAAATGCATTTTTAAACCGGGATCTTCTACCTTGTAGATTCCATCATGGCCAAGCAAGTCTATGAGTGCAATTGGGTTCCTTCTCGCGTCACAGAGGATCAAATGGATGATTTAGTCCTGATTGGCGCTTTAGGCAGCAAAGATACCATCCATTGGAGGGCTCCTGGCAAAGAATGCCCTCCCACACCTCGAGAAGGAGAGGTTGTTGTTTTCGTAGATTATTTAGCCCGGTGCTTTAAGCCGCCCGGTTCTAAATTTTACCGGGATGTTTTAGCCGATTTCCAACTCCATCCGCAAGACACTGGCCCCAACTCTGTTACAAATATGTGCCACTTCCAAGTGCTCTCTGAGGTGTTCTTTCAAGAGGAGCCCACAGTGGAATTGTTCAGAGATCTTTTCCATCTAAACCGTCGTACTGAGTTTACTGATGGCTCTAATACGGAGTTGGGTGGCATGGCAATTCAGAAAAGGAAAGAGGTCACATACCCTCACGCCAAGCTGCATAGTCACCCCAAGGAGTGGAATCAGACATGGTTCTACTGCAAAGACACCTCCCCTGCTGGTGAGAATCCCTTGCCTGGCTTTCGTCCGGAGCGGCTCAGCAATACACACCCTTTTCCTCAAAGATTGACTGCCCAGGAGAGAAGCAAATATGCTCCCCAGCTGTCAAAGCTCAGAGCCTTTATGGCCAACGGTTTAACAGGGGTCGATCTCGCTCGCTGTTGGATATCATGGAGCATACTGTCCCTTAGTCAGCGCTCCGGTTTGATGTGCGAGTATACTGACAGTGTTGATGACCCACTGCGACATTCAAAACTCCAGCTCTCCGGTGAAGAAATCACAGAGGCTGTGCATAAGATATTGAATGAACCGGAACACGTCTGCGCTAGAACTGGCCTGCTTCCCTTCTGTGCCACCAACAAACAGCCAGCTGTAAGACTTTGATTTTTCTCTTTGCTGAATCTGTTATTGATATTTCAGGTCATTGTTTTTAATATCAGTGTCTGCATAATCAGGGCGATGATCTGTTTTGGAGCAAAAAACTACCGCAAGAGAAACCAGAAAAACCAGACAAACCGGAAAGAGCAACCCGGCAAAAGACTAAAGCTGTGAAGAAGACTGCCCACAGGAAAAGAACCACTGCATCTTCTAATCCGGCCCCTAATGATGAGGTGGATAATCCGGACTTTGAGGTAGAGCTTGACTCACTTGGTTTATTTTTCATGCGTCTTATTGATGATGATATTTGTCAGGATGATGCCGAAGCCAGCCACGCGGATGTTGCAGAGGTAATTATTCTCTCTTCCGATTCAGAAACTTTGCCTTCACAAAAAATCCGTCACGCAAACCGGAAAGTTAAATTTTCCCATCCTCTTGCTTATTTGGATCCTAAACTTCTTATGAAGACCCAACAACACGAAGCTCGCCGCACCACCTAGCACAGTGGTCAGGTAGTTACCTCCGCCGGTTTACCGAATAGTCCGGTTCGGAAACGCCATTCCGAGGTCTCTAATTTGCTTGTCAATGCTTGTCCTAAAGCGGGCTGCTTTCGTCAACCTCTTAATCCTTCTGACTCCGATTACCAGGTTACTTCCCACTCATCTTCTGGCGAGTCATCGGCTACTCAGCTCCCACCGCTCAAAATGGTGCTTGGGTAAGCTATACTTATTGTGATGTTTGCAGTACATTGCCTTAGAACATATGCTGTATTTGATTTTGTTATTCTTCTCAGGGCCAAACCTAGGCCAAGCAAGAAGGCCTGCCTGGACAAAGCGGCCGAAGAAGATGTCATTCTTGAACCAGGCAAGACACCCAATCTTGAAGCAGCTATTCCTGAGGATATACCCTATGATCCACCACAGCAGGACGATGATCTTATTGTTGATGAGAGACGTACTGACGCCTTTGGTCCTGTCAATCAGCCCACAGGTTCCATCCGGATTGAAAGTTCCACCGGTCCAGCAAATCCTACTAACAAGCCAACAACCCCAGTGCAAACCGGCGGTACCCAGGATGATGAGGTTGTCATTACTAGCACTGGCCATACTGAGCCAAGCAATCCTGTCGCTTTATCCAAACATTCTGCCAAGGAAGAATTTGCTACCTTTGGCAAAGGCAAGTGGAACGCTGATCTGACGACTTATGCTGCTCTGAACGCCCAAGATATCCATTCCGGCTATCTGAACCGGTTGTATACCAGTCGCGACTATGAGGCCGGTCTGGTTAATATGATGAAAGGGAAATATGAGGTAACTTCCATATGCTCCTTCCTGCTTGTATGCTTCCATTTTTGCTGACTCTCCTAGCCCCCAAGGGCCGGTTTGTTATATTCTTTCAAACCGGGACTTACCAATATAAATCTTGATGCTTTGAAGTTTGCTGATGTAGCCCCCAAGGGCCGGTTCAACTTAACGTAGTTAAACCGGTACTTTAAGTAATTGAAATTGCCGCATCAGAATATACACGAGCAAATAGCCATTAGCCCCCAAGTGCCAAGTTGAATACTTGTGTTGATCTTGGGACTTTGTAAGCAATTGAAAGATGAAGACCGAATATGCATTAGGCCCCAAGTGCTAAGTGCATCACTTGTTATGTGATTGGTACTTGAATCCTTATACCGATTTGTTGAAGCATATATCTGTATGCATGCAGGCGGAGCTGAAGACGAAAGAAAAGCAAGTCACCGATTTCCAAGAAAACCTGAAAACCCAACAGGCTGAAACCTCCAAAGCAAAAGAGGAATTGGCCAGCGCTTTAAGCGCCATGGAACAGCTTAAGGAGAGCTTCAAGAAGAAGTGGGCAGATTGGGCCACTGAAAAGTCCGCTTTGATCAAACGAGCAGAGGATGCCGAGGCTGCACTAAAACCAGTGGCGGATGAACTGACCAGCATAAAGCGGTACGTGCATGCCATGACTACTGCTATCTTTGGTAAGCCAGTTTACCTTCTGAATTGGCTCTGCCTTCTGACAGAGTCGCCGGTTTATTAACCCTTTATGGTATTTCAGGGACACGCATTGATCACTTGGGGTCAGATGTGCGGAAGAAACTAAAAGCCGCCTATACATTGGTTGAAAAATTGTATACTGGTGCCCAGCGGATCATCTGTACCGCATCTCATAACAAACCGGCGCCCACTTTGATTGAAGATACTCTGATGAAACTGTCGGTGCTTCCTGCCCGGGTTGAAGAGCTGAAGAAATCTGCTGCTCGAACCGGTGCAATCAATGCCTTAGTCCGGGCAAAAGCCTGGGTGCCGGATTTTGATCCTATTGAAGCGGCTCAGGGCTATCCCAGCTTCAAGGAAGATGGGTCAGAATTTGGCGAAGCGGATCTGCGAGCAATAAACCGGGAGGTACGTCCGCTAGCTTGCCAACTGGATGAGGAAGCAGACTTGTCTCATTATCAAGCCCAATATGACAGTCAGAACAAGCGAGTAGCTGCACCAATCCATGAATCGGAAAATCTGATCCCTCCAATCCGTAAGCATACTTACGCTCCCGATATTGACCCGTCATTGCTGATTCATGATGAAGCTGTTTTTCAAGCATTAATGGGAATCGACTGGACAACTGTGGATTTCCAGCCACTTGGTAGAGAAACGGAAGCTAAAGCGGCGCAGGATGACCCACAACCATCAGGCCAGGCTGGTGGCCAAGCTTGAACCGGAAGCCGGTTTTAAAACTGCCTCTCCTTTGTGAAAAACAATTATATTATTATGGGCACCATGTTGCCTTGTAATAGGCTAGCTGATACCTTTGATGTTGATATGCCTTCGTGCATAACTTGTTCTTCCAGTTGTAACAAACTTTCCAAAACACTTTCTGAAATAAGAAATTCGTCAAGTGCCACCGCGGTTGTACCGTCAGGCGGAATATGATGTCTGTATATATGAAATCAAAACATCCAAAAAAAATTTTAAGTATATGATCAAATTTTTGAGATACATAATACCTGCCATCGTTGAGTGTGAAGTTGGCTTGGCCAACCTTGAAGCGGAGTTTTGCAAACCCACACTGTTGGAGGAGATAATAGCTCCTGTATATATATATATATATATATATATATATATATATATGACGCTGGTTTACCATGTAAAACGTGGCGGGTTATAATAAACACCGTGTTACTCCATAAGAGGATGTTAACAACAAGGTTCAAACCGGACAAATAGTCTCCGGATTGACGTGAACTGTGTCCCGTCAATTGATTGGTTAAAAAACTTTGTCGGTTTAAAAAACAAAAAGCAAAAACTCCCCTTCAAAGAAAAGTGTGAAGCAAAAGCAACGAAAAAAATGTTTGCCAAAAAAGGTTTATTTAAGCTGATCAAATGGCGTTACCATGGCCAAACACGACCAAGCTCCCGTTAGGTGTAACTATGGTTCTAGTCATCCAGGTCCCCAAGTGATTCTGTGGCATTTATGCCGACCAAATGGCATGGTCATGGTTCGGGTTCGACCAAGCCCCCAAGTGATTCTGTGGCCTTAGGCCGATCAAGAGGCATGACTGGTTCAGACATGACCAAGTCCCCAAGTGATCTGGTGGCTCTTGCCTATCAAGAGGCATGGTATTGGTTCGGACACGACCAATCCTCCAAGTGATATAACACGATGATTTTAGCAAAGCAAACTCAAGGGGTAAACCGAAGGCCGCTTTAGAGCAATTCCATGTAACCTCACATGATGTAAAAGAACAGATACCCCACTTTAGCCGAGGTTCTGGTTTATTATATTTAATCATAGTATATACATTGTCGTAATATGTACATAAGTATAGCCAATGGCTCAGGTATAGTAAGGCCGAAGATGAGCTATATTCCACGGCCTGTTAGTCTCCTCCTCTGATGTACGTGAGTCCTTATGCTCTCGAATATCGATCAGATAGTACGACCCATTGTGAAGATTCTTGCTGACCATGAAAGGCCCCTCCCAAGGTGGGGATAGCTTATGCATATCAGTCTGATCTTGGATGAGCCGAAGCACCAAATCTCCTTCCTGAAAGGCTCTGGTTCTGACCCGGCGACTGTGATAACGACGAAGATCCTGCTGGTAAATCGCTGTTCGGGCGGCTGCGAAGTCACGCTCTTCATCCAACCGGTCCAAAGCATCTTGTCGTGCTGTCTCGTTGTCCGCTTCAATATAAGCCGTGACACGAGGTGAATCATGACGGATATCATTGGGGAGAACCGCCTCCGCTCCATAAACCATGAAGAACGGTGTGTATCCTGTTGATCTGTTGGGTGTTGTATTAATGCTCCATAACACAGATGGTAATTCTTCTACCCAACAACCCGGCGTTCTCTGCAAAGGAACCATGAGCCGGGGCTTGATGCCTCTCAAGATCTCTTGATTAGCTCTTTCTGCTTGACCATTGGACTGTGGATCTGCCACTGATGAAACATCGAGCCGGATGTGCTCCCGTTCGCAGAACTCCTTCATAGCACCTTTGGACAAATTGGTACCATTATCTGTGATAATACTGTGCGGAAAGCCAAACCGGAAAATCACCTTTTTGATGAACTGAACCGTCGTGGCCGCATCACACTTGCTGACAGGTTCTGCCTCCACCCACTTTGTAAACTTGTCAACCGCCACCAGGAGGTGGGTCTTCTTATCTTTGGACCTTTTGAAAGGCCCAACCATATCCAGCCCCCAAGTCGCAAATGGCCAAGTAGTTGGAATCATTCTCAATTCTTGAGCCGGTACATGAGCACGCCTTGAAAACCTTTGGCAACCATCACATCGTCTGACCAGATCCTCCGCATCAGCATGAGCAGTTAACCAATAAAAACCATGGCGAAACGCTTTAGCCACTAGAGACTTTGAACCGGCGTGGTGACCACAATCTCCTTCGTGTATCTCACGCAAAATTTCACGGCCTTCTTCAGGAGACACGCAGCATTGAAAAGCTCCTGATATACTGCAATGATGCAACTCGCCGTTGATGATAGCCATGGATTTGGATCGCCGGATTATCTGCCGGGCTAGAATCTCATCCTCTGGCAACTCACCCCGGTTCTTGTACGCCAGGTAAGGAAGCTTCCAATCTGGAATAACATGAAGAGCCGCCACCAATTGAGCCTCCGGATGACTCCCACGAAGGCACGCTTCATGGCCGGTTTAACCCGGGCGGATTGCGCTCGCTGAGCCGTCTCGACGAGGTCGGTGCAGATGTCCGGCTCAGGGCCCGGTTCACCGACCTTGCCAATGAAAACGTGAATGCTACCAAAGGGGACCCGGTACCCGTACTCAATTGAGCCGGCCTTGGGGCCCCAGCCTGTGTCGTCGATGTAGAGCTTGCCGCGACGACTCTTAGTCATCCGCCCTATGGCGTAGCCCTCGAGTCCTTCAAAGCGGCCCTCCAAGAACCAGAATCCATCGTGCGATATCCCCACTGTGGGCACCAGCTGTCGTGGTTTTGTCACGGCAGATGTCCTAGAGAAAGGACTTAGTCGTGGAGCCATCGCGACGGGTTAGCTTGAAGGGGTTAAAGCGGACACAAGGACGCAAGAGAGTTTATACTAGTTCGGCCCCTTCGATGAAGGTAAAAGCCTACGTCTAGTTGTGATGGAATTGATGGGGTTTCGATGACTAGGGAGCAAACAAGCTTCGCCTATGTCTCGAGTTGTTGTCTGTCGTCCTTGAACCGCCACCGGGTCATCCCCTTATATACACGGGTGACTCCCATCGGCTTACGGAGTCCCAATACCGGCTCATAGATGTGTCCAGTTTGGTCTCTACTTATTCCTAACTTACAATACAGGTTAACTACTAACGCCGGTTTACGGCTACAGGCCTGGAACCCTCCTCTGTCTTCTTGGGCTTTAACATACTTAACTACCGACGAAGTTAACCCGGCCCAGATAGGCCGGTTTACGCCCAGTAGTAATATCCCCAACACTTCCCGAAAACACAATTGGAAGCTGGAAGAGCTCGAGGATGCTTTCCGAGCAAACTTTCAAAGGACCTATGTCCGCCCTCCGGATGCAGACGATCTTAGTCACATAACTCAACAACCCGGAGAATCAGCTCGGCAGTTCTGGAATAGATTCCTCACTAAAAAGAATCAGATAGTCGACTGTCCGGATGCCGAAGCCTTAGCAGCTTTCAGGCATAACGTCCGAGACGAATGGCTCGCCAGACACCTCGGCCAAGAAAAGCCAAGAACAATGGCCGCACTAACAAGCCTCATGACCCGCTTTTCTGCAGGGGAGGAACGCTGGTTCGCAAGGTGCAGCCTAGCGACCCAAGTACATCCGAAATTAGGGATGGAAATGGAAAACCGCGACGCAACAAGGACCGTTGCTGGACCAAGGACAAAAGTCCGAAGAGCACGGCAGTCAATGCCGGATTCAAAGGGTCACGACAAAATCAGGCAAAATCCCCCCCCCCCCAGGATAACAGGGACGATCCATCCAACCTAAATAAAATCCTGGACAGGATATGTCAGATACACAGTACTCCTGGGAAGCCTGCTAACCATACCCACAAAGACTGTTCGGTTTTAAAACAATCCGGCAGACTCAATGCCGAACACAAGGGGCTCGACACACCAAGCGAAGACGAGGACGAACCCCAAAAGCAAAGCACCAGGAAACAAAAGAACTTCCCACAAGAAGTAAAAACAGTGAACTCACTTCACATAACGAAATGTGCGGCGCCCGTAAGGGTACGCACCACACGGCCCATCCCCAAAGGGTCTTGCCACTGGTTGTCAAAACCGATCATCCTCGATCAGCTAGATTATTCTAGAAATATCAAGAATGTAGGCTGGACTGCCTTGATACTCGATCCAATAATTGGCGGAGTCCAGTTTTAAAATGTCCTTATGGACGGCGGCAGTGGACTAAACCTGATATATCAGGATACAATCCAGCACATGGGGATAAACCAAGCAAGGATCCGCCGCAGCAAAACCTCCTTTCAAGGGGTAATACCTGGTCCGGACACCCATTGTATGGGTTTTCTCTGGCTCGAAGTTATATTCGGCTCTGCCGATAACTTCCGCCGTGAAAAGCTGACCTTCCATATCGTCCCGTTCTCAAGTTGCTATCAAGCACTACTGGGACGCGAAGCTTTCGCTCGCTTTAACGCAATACCGCATTATGCATATCTTACACTTAAGATGCCCGGTCCACGAGGCATCATCTCTTTGAAGGGGAAGCACTAAAGTGCACCTCCCCAAGCGGAGGACTGTGCGGCCGCTTTGACAGCCCCACAGCAAAATGGCCTCACCGGCCAGAAAACTTTGAAATAGGTCATTCAAGACCACGAACGCGGATAGACGAGTTCGGTGCAAAATTATCATTGATGCAGGCCTAGTGGCCATATACCCCCGCACTAGGGGCTCCACGCATATACAATAAGAGACAATAAAGGTCAATCTTATATATTTTACTTTATACTTTGTTTATTTTAAACTTTTGTTCGGCACGACCCATTTTTCAACTCAGTTTCTCTCTTTTACAGATGAACGTCGTGCGGTGCCCGTCCAGGATACGGCACAATGGAGACACAGGCGCAGACGTGCAGTAGGGACCCATCCTAAAGGATTCTTTTTAGATTAAGACCCTGCGTAAACCTTTTTTACTGTCTCTTGTTGCTACACATCCCCTGGTTTTTTCTGATATAACCAAGGAGGAGGCTGGCGTCTTGGCATGTGGCCACGTCAGAATTTTTGCACGTACCTGGACACTAGGGGCTTTTTTAATAAAGAGTGTTGTTTTGCCCGCACTCATAAAGACCGAACACCTTAGGGAGTGTTCGGCATCGCGAGTTTTGGCATTATATGCATCGGCTCAGAATCATGTCTTTGGTCAAATGTTGCGTTGCCCGGCTCCTGAGTTCGGATACCTTACGTTCTGCTCTATCGGCTAAGGTAGCACCAGGAGAACTACTGCGATTGTGCCCCGGTTCGGCCGGGCGAGCACCTCAGTAGAGAAAGCCGAAAACTGACTATCATGATATAGCGTGAGACTGGTCAGCCACTCGAGGACCTATCGGAATCTATCAGATTCCTCCGCTTTAACAAAGGGCCGCTTCCCAGTCAGGCACATACGCGCCCCGAACTTGGGCGAGCGCAGTCGCCACCATGGGGCTACCTAAATAGTCTCACTGTCAAGCTCCTATGGCTAAGTGAAAGTGTTAAAGCATTATAGTCCGGTTGCCTGGCCCGCTGCGCTATCACCTCCTTTGTAGGACCAAGACGTTGGGTTAAGTGTGAAAATGCGTCTTCTGCGAGCAACCCCGCACTGTGTGCGTGGGGGCTGAAGCCAACGATTGCCATCTTTCAGATTTTGTATATATCTTAAAACGGCCGCACAGGAGGTGTTCCCAATACTTGAAGGCACAAGTATAAAAAGTCCACTACAGTTTATCAAAATATTACTTTATAATTACATATGCTATCATAACATAGCATCTTTCGAGCACTGCGTCTCTATTACACGAGCGCCTTCAAGGACTTCCTGAAAATAGTGCTCGGAGGGTACTTGGCTTATGTCCGAATCTCGGGACGCAACAACGGTGGTCTCCATCTCTGCCCAGTATGTCTTGACACGGGCAAGAGCCATCCTTGCGCCCTCTATGCACGCTGACCTCTTCATTGCATTAATACACGGTAGTGCATCAAGGAATTGCTGCACCAAGCTGAAATAACTCTTCGGCTCCGATCTCCCCGGCCACAGATGACCCATGACGTACTTCATGGCGAGTCCGGACAACCTATTCAGTTCGTCCCATTGAGCCAAACGATCGTCCACTGCCAGTGGACGCTCTGAATTGTGAAACTGCAACCAGAAAAGCTTTTCCACTTCGCGATCTTTCTGATCTCGAAAGTGTTCGGTCGCATCAGCAGCACTCGCGATCTTTCTGATCTCGAAAGTGTTCGGCCAAATCCAGATAGGTATCCTCCACACTCCACATCCGGTCCAACGGAGCAAACTTCGGATCGCAAAATTTCCTTCGCAGCATAAAGGGCTTTCCAGCCGTAATCTGTTCGCCCTGACGCAGCTCCTCCGTCGCAGCTCTCATCTCAGAGCGCGCGTCCTTGGCATTGGCAACGGCCTTCTCTAAGTCCGTTTGTTTCGTCTGGTCTTCTTTTTCAAGTAGTCTGCAACGGTCTGTAGCGCTTTTTAACTTTTTGGCCATCTCGGCCATCTCTTCCTTGCTTCGGCAATGAGCATCATGTTTGGCTCTCAGCTCTTCAAGGGCTTTCCTGGTGGCAGCATCACTTTCGTTGGCTTGTTCTTTAGCTCGGGCAAGTTCTGCCCTAAGACTCTCCACGGCGGCCGCACCATCTGCGTCAAGCACACACATCGTAAGACACAGGCATAAAACCGTTCTTACCTGATGCCGCCCGAGGAATTACATACATTGAGCCTCATCAAGCCGCTTATTGACAAGCGTGATGTCGGCATCTGCCACGTCCAGTTGCCGCTTTAGTTCGGCAAAATCATCAGTTCGGCTCGATTCCGGACACCCTGCCGCCTACATTCAAAGGCGACATCTTAGACCTGGGATTATGATCCTCCGCGTGCCGTCATTTCTTGACGACGCGTAGAGTCTCAGGGGCTACTATCTACACAGGGCGCATCTTATTCATGCGCAACTAACAAAAGTGTACATTATCTAATGTACCTCAAAACTCGTCAGTAAACTTTTGACGGCCTCATGCAATCCGCTCTCTGCGTATGAGATCCTTTCAATCACCGTTCCCATCAATGCACGGTGCTCCTCTGAGATAGAAGCTCGCCCCAGCAGAATCTTTAGCTCCTCCGGCCGAGCACCAGATGGTGCCGGACTTGTCCCACGACCTCTTTCGAAGGCCGAACGCGGAGAACCTCGGGGGGCCACATAGCTATCTTCTTCCCCTGCCGGATTCGGAGAAACCCTCCACGACGACACCTCAGGGTCGCCCGCCTCGCTAGGTGGCACGGCAGGGGGAGGCGTCCCGCTCTTCAACATCTCCGGAAGGAGATCCCCCGAAGACGAGCTCTGCTGAGAAGGGCTGAGGTCCGAGCTACAAGGTAAAAATTCGGTTAATCTTCTCAGATCTAAATCAAGGATTTCCCTCATCCCTCAAAAGGAAAATCTTTCTCTACTTACGGCTCTCTGGAGGGCTGATCCCCTTGAGGGCGTAGTCCGGCCGAGGAACTTCCCGGC
>NC_041388.1:704309433-704400679 GCF_002162155.2 Triticum dicoccoides | reverse complement strand
GTCAGAGGCGGCTCTCTTCTTCCCCTTAGGAGAGGAATTGTCGGTTCCTCCCTACGAAGCAGCCTCCTTCGAGGAGGCCATAGCTTCCTTGTCCTCCCCCTCCAAAGGCATTATTTCCAGCATCCTGACCAGCAAGGGATCCGTCCCGGTTTCAGGAAGGGGAGCCGGACACCTGATCAGCTTTGCCTTCGCTATCCACTCCTGTTTAAAAGGACGACTCTTTTAGGGGCAAGTTTATGACAATTATATGGATAGAAGGTCCGGGCACAAGGTTGCTTACTTGAGTATCCGGGCGATTGAAGCTTAGGCCTGCGTCCTCAGTTAAATCTGGACACATCTCTTGTGATCCGAAGAACAGTTTATACATCTCCGCGGGCGTTGCACCCATGAAATTCTGGAGAGCTCGTGGCCCCTCTAGATTAAATTCCCACAGGCGAAGGGAGCGACGTTTGCCGGGCAATATTCGGCGAATCAGCATGACCTGCGTCACCTTGACCAGGCTGAGGTCTCCTTCCAAGAGATCCTTAATGCGGCCCTGTAAAAAGGGCACGTCTTTGGGCAAACCCCAATCTAACCCTCTGTTAACCCATGATGCTAGCCGTGGTGGGGGACCCGAGCGAAAGGCAGGAAGTGCCAACCACTTGGTGCTCCGGGGAGTGGTAATATAAAACCACTCGTTGCCACAAGCCTAGCTCCTCTTTAAAAGAGCCCTCGGGCCATGGAGCATCAGCATTTTTGCTTATAACAGCGCCTCCGCACTCTGTGTGCCGTCCCTTGATCATCTTCGACTCCACTTTGAAAGTCTTGAGCCATAATCCAAAGTGAGGGGTAACACAGAGGAACGCTTCGCATACAACGATAAACAAGGAGATATGGAGGATGGACTCCGGAGCTAAGTCATGAAATTCCAGCCCGAAATAAAACAGTAGTCCCCTCACAAAGGGATCCATCGGGAAGCCTAACCCCCGAAGGAAGTGAGACACGAACACTACGCTCTCACCGGGCCGGGGACTGGGGATAGCCTGCCCTTGAGCAGGCAACCTGTGTGAAATTTCGGCGGTCAAGAACTTAGTCTCTCTCAACTTTAGCACGTCCTCCTCCGTGACGGAGGAGGGCATCCATCAGCCTTGAAGGTCGGAACCGGACATTGTCGAAGGTCTGAGGCGCCCGGAATTTGGAGCCTAGGGTGTTGGAACTCGAGGCGACGGGCAAACTCGTTTTGGGATTGGAGAAAAGGAGTAAGGCCCTGGACTCTTTATAAGAGGTTGAATACCAGGAGCCCTCCCCGTAACCATTTGGGACTCGCCTTTAATCGAGAAAACATGCTAACAGGAACGATTGGGTTACCCACGTCTGTATTGATGAGAATCCCATGAAAGGGGGGCACACGATCTCTGCTTTGACAAGACGTGCCAAGGAAACTGCCTCGCAAAACACGCTGAGGTGGAAAAGTGAAATCGATTCAAGTAAAGGACTTGGCTATAGTGTGATGACGCTCTGCAGGATACGTCAGCAGATTTGATTTGTGTTAATATTATTCTCTCTATGGCAATATGTGGAAGCTTATTTTGCAGAGCCGGACACAACTCTTGGTGTTTACAATCTTCTATGAAGGACTTGGAGGAGGAACCCGCCTTGCAATGCCGAAGACAATTTGCGTGCCGGACTCGTCGTCATTGAAGCCTGGTTCAGGGGCTACTGAGGGAGTCCTGGATTAGGGGGTGTTCGGGTAGCCGGACTATACCTTAAGCCGGACTCCTGGACTATGAAGATACAAGATTGAAGACTTTGTCCCGTGTCCGGATGGGACTTTCCTTGGCGTGGAAGGCAAGCTTGCCGATGCGTATATTCAAGATCTCCTACCATTGTAACCGACTCTATGTAACCCTAACCCTATCTGGTGTCTATATAAACCAGAGGGTTGTAGTCCGTAGGTAATCAACTCCATATACAACAATCATACCATAGGCTAGCTTCTAGGGTTTAGCCTCCTTGATCTCGTGGTAGATCTACTCTTGGACTACCCATATCATCAATATTAATCAAGCAGGACGTAGGGTTTTACCTCCATCAAGAGGGCCCGAACCTGGGTAAAACATCGTGGTCCCTGCCTCCTGTTACCATCCGGCCTAGACGCACAGTTCGGGACCCACTACCCAAGATCCGCCGGTTTTAAAACTGACAGGGACCTTAAAGAATGAAAAGACAACAGCAAGCGCACTGCCTAAGGTACATACCAGCAAACACGTAGTAGATGCAAGTATGACGAAGAGCCAGCGCATTACCCAAGCCAAGCCCTTAAGCTGTAGGTTACCAAAATTGTCATCCAATGTCATAGGCTCGAGCAAATCATAACACCGTTCCATGTACACCTCGTAGTAGGAGATCTCGGTGGATCACCAGGTGCCGGTACAGCGCGCCAGGATTATCGCGACCGACAAGGGGATGAGCCCTGGCAGATATTCACTGCCCTTCGTAACAACGAGGTTTGTTTCAGCTAGTGTGGCATTTTGACAAATAGGATCACCAAGAGCAGAGGAGAGGATTCATGGTGGAGTACCTGCCATCCGAATGGGTAGACGAAGGAGTAGCCGGCCTTCTTGTCGATGACCGGCATGAACTTGCCGTCCGCCGCCACGACTGCACAGTACCTTTGTTGGGGCAGGCCGGCGCCATGGCCCTGACGGTGGCGGAGAGCAGCCTCCGCGCCGGCGTCTTGGTGGTCGGGGAAGGGAGGCCAAGGCCATGGCCGTGGAGGGATAAGGAGGCCGCAGACGGAGGGGCCGGGCTTGATTCTGCGAGGCTGGGGTGTGGGGGTGGGCCATGGCCGGGATCGACGGCGCCGAGGATGCCCTTGCCGCTCGGCTGCCCGAGTTCGATGGTGGGACGCGGGAGCTTCGAGATGTGGGAGGGAGAGGGGAGGGAGAGGGGGAGCTCGATGCGATATGAGATCGAGGGGAGGGTCGGGCGCCGTAAGTGGCGGTGGCGAGGGCGTGAAGGGAGCGGGGTTAGATCGAGAAACCCTGGGGAGAGGCGGGGGTGCGGGGGACGGCGGCGGCATTAGGGGAGGGGTGGATAGAGGGAGAGAGGAGGGGATCTTAGTCATCGACGGGTAGTGGATCGGGGGGAGAGGCGGCGGCGGCGGGAGTGGATGGTAGGAGCTAAGAGGGGATCTGAGTTAGGGTTTTGGTAGGTGGGCTATGGTTGGGTGAGAGGGTGAGGGTGTGAGGGCTGCCGTTGGATCCGTAAGCATCTGACGGTGATTGATGCATGATCCGCGTGATATGCCTATGGACCAATCAGAATGCACCAAATAATTTGAAGACCTTTTGACGATATAAATTGGTCGTGATTGATTAAAGAAAAAAAATTCATTCCATTTTTCAGTGCTCAAAATGAGTTTTTTTTTAAAGACGTATCAAATATTTGTTCAAATGATATCATACTTTGCGCAAGGTTACATCTTAGGTTGGCGAACGATATTGACAAAGAGAGTTTTTATTTCTTTTGCACCAAAAAACAATTTTCCATTTTTTGAGTGCCCAAATTAAGTTTTTTGTGAAGGACTTACCATATATTTGTTGAAAATTTTTACAAAATCAATTCTCTAAAATACTAGGCTATACATAATGCACAATTGACCAAATGGTTGGGTGTCAAAAGTTTCGATCCACCTCTCGTGAAAATAACAAATTTCCGCCGATTCAGTAGAAAGCGGGTAAAATTTGAACTACAGCTGCCTCATAGTTTGCTCTTTATTTTTTCCAAAAATTATTTCTAGGTACATAAGTATCTATTTAATTAGAGAAACACAAAAAGTTTTTCCAAGATTCAACCACTAGCTAGGAATGGTCATGCCCGCTGTTTTGACCGCATTTTGAAACGGGCATAAAAAATAAAAAAATTGGAAAACCTTCGCATTGTGTCATTATATGTGACCAAGTTACCAGGGAAAATAATAAACTTGTAATATGACAATTGTTTTAAAAATTGTTCTCAAAAAAGAGTTATCATGTGTGAAGATGCATGGTTTTCAAGCCAATGATCAATCTTATGGCCACATTCATGGCATAGTTTGTTCAAATGATCTCACATTGTGCACAAGGGTGCATCTTGGGATGGCAAACAATGTTGCCTAAGGAAGTTTTCATTTTCTTTGGACGACAAATTCATTTTCTATTTTTCGAGTGCCCAAAATGAGTTTTTTTTGTGAAATACCTACCATATATTTGTTGCAATATTGGGAAAAATTATTTTTTTAAATAATAGGCCATATTTAATGCACAATTGACCAAATGGTTGGGTGTCAAAGGCTTTGATCCTCCTCTCATGAAAATGACAAATTTCCACCAATTCAGTAGGAAGCGGGTAAAATTTGAACTACAGCTGCCTCATAGTTTGCTCTCTATTTTTCCCAAAAATTATTTCTAGGTACATAAGTATCTATTTAATAAGAGAAACAAAAAAAGTTTTCCAAGATTCAACCACTAGCTAGGAACATCATCCCCCTGTTTTGTCCGCATTTTGAAACATGCATAAAAAATTCAAAAAATTGGAAACCTTCGCATTTTGTCATTACATGTGACCAAGTTACCAGGAAAAATAATAAACTTGTAATATGACAATTGATTTAAAAAATTATTATAAAAAAAGATCTATCATGCGTGAACATCACTAGAACAGCGAGCTCGTAAACAAACGGTTTTTAACCCCTTATCACGACGGTATTTGGAACTATCGCCAAGTAAGTGTGGGCGATAGGGGGGTCCTTCCCACACGACCCAGAAACCATTAGGACCAAATTTCACATGCAACATCTATAACCTTTCAAAATTAGCATCATAGACGGTACATAGATAGATGTATCTCAGCTGGAAAATTGCTGAAGCAGAAGGCGAATATTGAGCCTTCATTGATGTTGAAGGTCTTTGTAACTTTAGGCCAGTGCCCGTGGATGATTGACCGTCCATCCTTCGTACTCTTCAGGAACACTTCAATATTGACCTGTGGGTGTTGTATGAATATCTTCCTCGCCTCCCGACTATACAAGTGGTTTGAGAGGTAATCATCAGTGAACTTCTTTGGAAAGGCCCAAAAATAAGGATGTGCATAAATATCTTCCCTATATTGGAAATAGGGAAAATGAATAAAAAAGGCAAGGTATAATCGTTAGTACCATCTTGTAGTGAACTGATGCCTTCTTCATTGTGCAGACAAAGATCTTGTTGTTTTTTTCACTAATTTCTTTATCCTAACAATCTTTCTGAGTTTCTTGACTTAACTGATATTCATGGACAACTCATTTCCCCATATGCAAAAAGGGTCAAACAGTGGGTCAAAACCGCTGACAGCAGGACCTACATGTGCAAGACCAAATTGTCACTACTAGGGAAAACCTTATACATAGAATCTTAGCAGCAGCGCGGTTTAAAAACAAACGCTACTGCTAATTAGCAGTAGCGAGCTTGAGAAAACCGCGCTACTAATAACCTGATAGTAGTAGCGTGGGTTTTTACCCCTCACTACTACTAAGTTATTTCCACCGTGCCTCCCGGGACCAGCCGTAGTAGTAGCGCGGGTTGTAAAACCTACGCTACTCCTACGTGGATAGCCATAGCGCAGGTCAGACACCCGCGCTACTACTAGTCTCCCATGCCACCCACCCCCGCCGGATACACTCCCACCCGCAACCGTCCCACACCACTCAACCCATCTCTGTCTAAAAAAATCAACCAACGCCCGATCCAGATCCCCTCCGCCTCCATCCCCCGCTGTGTGCGCCACGCCGGCGGCCGCGTGGCCGCCACTCCCGGTCTCGCGCCGTTGCCCTCCCCTCCCCCTAGTCCAGCAAGTTCGCCGACAAATCTCGTATCCATCATATCGCCATCGCCGACCGCATCCCGTCCTAGCCCACCTGCCCGCCGATGGCCTTCTCCTCGTTCCCATGGTCGTTCCGCCGCCGAGCCGGCGGCAGCGGCAGCGGCGGAACCGGCCCAAGCAAACCCTCCGCCATGGAGGGGAAGGAGGAGGACGCGGAGGAGCTCGGCGTCACGCCGTAGCTCCTTGACTTCCTCCGGACACTCTCCCCCGACGCCTTCAAGTCCTTCCCCTCCAGCTCCACCAAGGCACCCCCTCCTTCCTCCCTTCTCGATTCCGCTCCCCTGCTAGTTTCCTCTCGATTACAGGCGGTGCTATGCTTTGTCGCAGGAGGATCCTAGGAGTTGGCGGCCGAGCTCTCGGATTGGCAGCAGCGGCACGCCGTCCTCCACTTCTCCCAAGACAGAGATGGCTCTCAGGTCTCAAACTGTAATTTGTGATCCCGGCAGGAACTCGCTAAGGTCCGCTATGATCTGTGCCCACGCCACATGAAGGACAAGCAGTTCTGGACATACATCTTGTCGTAAGCTCTTGCCTCATTAGCTTTCGCCCATGTGTGAGTGTATTGTTCCAGTCCAAGTGCTCAATTAGCTTCATGCTGGTCTTGATTTTGTGAATCTTCAGTTAGGAATTCTAGTCCATGGTGCTCCTTAATACCCAGCAAACTATATTTGTACCTAAACATGATCGTCCCAGTTGCCTGTGTACCGTTGTGCTGTTTTGTATATATAATAAACATCCAGCAAAAGGGATTGGCATCTAAAGATGAGAAATTATGTCAAATGTGAGTACCTATTTTTGTAAAAGCTCAGCAAAAAGGGGACATCATCATGTAAAGCGTGGTCTCTGTTTGCTGAACAACTATCCATGAGGTGTAATATAAGTAAGGTGTTGGTCCTAATATAAGTAATAACAAACCATGGCTAGTGATAATTCCTCTGTTGTTCGATCCTTTATATATGCAAAAGAATACACACATGTCTATTCCAAATATGGCCAAAGTTGTAAACACTAGATAATCCATCAAGTGGGCTTTTGATGCCATCCTGCAGCACGCGTTGTTGGGTTTGACTCTAGCCAATTTCATTTTCAGGTAGATTGGTGGGTGGGATATGCTAATGACACCGATGACTCAATCCAGAGGATTGTGCGGATAAACCCTGGTGTCGGGAGATACCTCGCCAAGAGCTACAGCCCAAGGTCCGGTTTCTCCGTTCTCTTAAGTTCGGTTGATGCAAAATTGAACATGCAATTTTTTAGCCTAATTTATCACAAGTGAGGAGCAGTGAATTCTATAGTCCATTAGCTACGGTTGATCAGCAACTACATAAGCTTCTATTTCTACTTCTGAATTTTGAATGATTGTATGAGCAAATGAGTGCTACAAATGTACAGTTTTGTTGGTTTAGGCAAACACCTCATAGTACTCAAAAGTACAGTTTTGTAGAAACCATAGTATTCTGATTGAGCTAGTAAGATTTAGTTTATGTAAGTTTAGTAGATGAACTAGTAGGATCCTTCGGCTGAACTGCTACTAGTAGGACGGCTTGCGATTAGATTAGTCTAGTCTATGCAGCAGGTGCACGCTCTGAGCTTGCTCGCAAGGTGTTTGCAACAATGCCTCTAGGAATGTTGAAATGTCAGTTTGTTCAATCAATGTAGAATTCTGTGTTCCACAGGATACAAAGGAGCCTATGGACCTTAAACTTTGCTCATTAAATTGAAAAGAAAACATTGTACTATTCGTACACAGACAAAACATCTATGGGTGGGGATGTGGGCATTGCGCCGTTAAATTGAAAAAGAAAATGCTCTGATCAGATTAGCATATACGGTGTGCTTCATGCATCCAAGATACCAAGACGTCTTCTCTTCTCTATGGAGAGAAGCTGATTTGCATTGACGGCTAATGATGATTCTTTGTGTTCCATAGTTTAAAAGGCAACCATTTTGCACCGGATAACCAAGTATTCTGCCAGGGTTAAATTTAATTAAGAATGTTGTTCTGCACTTTTGCTTATTATACGCTCCTCCTTTTACCCATTTTATTTCCTTAGGAAATGTACTCTGATTCAGCCAGGACATCACACGGCCATGCTCTGTTTCTTCTCAGATCCAGCCTGATTCAAGCTTCCTGGACATCCACAAGGCATGCCTTGGCCGCCATTGAGCAGAATGCCACTGGTGGCCGCAGCGGCGATAGAGTGCCGTCTCAGCGGACAAGGGAGTATCAAGCGAGGCATCATCATCAACCTGAGCGAAGGTCATAGGTGCCGCGTGCTCCTGCACGGCAGCATGTGCCGCTATACTGATTGGGCAAGCAGGTTTGCTCTCTGCATATGCAGCCACCTCCATTTGATTTAATGAAATAAATATCATATTTGGTACCATGGCAATCCTAATTCCAGTCTTGTTACAGCTGTTGTTCTTGGCCTGAGCAGCAACTCTGTATTGGCTCAGGATGATTTGGTTGCTCCAGCAGCTACAAGTGAGCAAGCTGATGTAAATGTTACTAGCCTACGTCGTATAGAAGATGATTTAGTGATCTCAAATGATCACACTATCAAATGGTGAATGTGCACCGATAAAGCATGGGAGTTTTTCTTGTGTTACTAGTGTCCGGCTAGAATTAGTAAGGTGTGATCAACGTGGCCATATAATTAGTTTTGGAAAAATACTAACTTGTTATTTCCTTTGCATTTTTTACTGTAAAAAGTCATGGCTCACCTATTAACCGGCGGCCGTAGAAGGACTAATCACCTAACTGAAACACTAATAATCAGAAGATAGATTGAACTTCGTTTAATGGATATACAACATATTGAATTATTTTCTATTTGGTCTAATTGATATAATCATGTCTAATAGAGTTCACAATCTTTACTTTGAAGATCTGTAGCTAGACGTTGGAACTGTTGACATTCAAATAATTAACTAACTGCATGTCGTACTTGAATTACAGGTTTTTTGGTTTCGTCACTCCTTTGTTATATGGAAGAATACTTCATGGTTAGCATTATTTATTATAACACATTCATATAAGATTTTCTTGCCACTGTAAGTAGGAAGTTAATTTTTTGGTCTGTTTTGTTCTGCGGAGATTTTGGTCTATTTTTCTAATAGTATATATGATCATTCAGTCACAGTTCAAGTATTTTAGAACTAAAGCTCCCCCTAATTAAAATGCAGAAACATGTTTTCTTTCATTACGTTTTAGTCACTGTCTTAGAAACATTAGAAAATATCTCTTGACAAACTTCTTCATGGAACTAATATTTTTATGCTAATGACAAATTGGATTTATAATCTTTAACCTCGAATCTTTATAGGATTTTGGTTACTACCATATCTGCTCCTGCAGGTCTACTAGAGTATCCACTTCTGAGGTTGATTTTCAATATGTGTATATCTAATATTTCTTACTGCAGATTTAAGCTTCACTGTCATCTAACTTTGTCTAGTTAATATACTTACTCGGCAACATGGAAAGTTTCCATATTTGTTCTAGCTGTCTCTATGGGTTAGCGACTTAGCATACATGTTGTAATAAGGTTTCACATTTTCTTCTCTGACAAGGTCTGTTTTTATTCATAGGTAGAAGATAGCGACAGAGTGCTGCCGGATAATGAGATGTTGAAGCGGCAGACTGAATCCATGACACCGAAGTGCAATTGCGGCAGATTATCTCTATCTTTTCTTTTCATTTTTCTTATTATTGAGTGAGAACAGAATGAGGAACTGTGTGATAGTACATACAACAACTGTAGTAAAAAGAAACTTATGTTTGCAATTGTTAATGACATAGATACTTGCATGTTCTTTGAAGTGGTCATTTGTGATTGGCAATGCATAATGAGGTTTTTTGGCTGATTTATTTCCTTCAGTTTCCGGTTAACCATGAAATAGGAGCCCAGTAGTGCTCACTATTGTTGTGTTTACTGGGAACTGTATGCATAAAATGGAATTGGTGGATTTTATTTTTTTAATTATAAATTAGTTAGTAGTGGCATGGGAAAAGACTGCGGCTACTAGTATTTAGGATACTAGTAGCGTTGGTAGTATGGACACGCTGCTACTATTTTGTTAGTAGTGGCGCGGGTACTAAATAGTAGTAGCGTGGGTGGCACATGCTACTACTAACTTTGTTAGTAGTAGCGCGGCTTCAACCCACGCTATTACTAACTATTAGCTGTAGCGCCTTATTGGTAGCGCGGGTACCCGCACTGCTGATAGGCCTAAAACCCGCGCTGCTGCTAGGCTTTTGCCTAGTAGTGTGTTAACAACCTAAATATTAGAATTTTTCCTGCAATTGCACAATTATGTGATATTAGGCAATGTACCATGCATGTGCTAACCTCGATTATAAACCTCAATGCTTCCCATTGTTTACCTGCAACACATATAAGGTAGTTAGTCATTAGGTTAAGTAAGGGTTCACATGCTATCAGTAAAATATGTTGATGAAAAGTAATCACATTGCAGATTCATCAGATTAATTGAAGCCACATGGAAAACCCATTTATCCAAACCAAGCATGATTAGGAACTAGGAAATATAGCACTCGTATATGTTTCTCATGTATTAAGTGCAGCCAAATTCGATTTATTCCTCACATGCACAACAATGCAAAATTCTACCCACGACAATTGGACATCGCGTTGCAGAATTGAACCAAGCAGTTAACTAAACACCACAACAAATTAATCAAACATTAACTGAGCACCACATTGCACAATATAACATACTCCTAATAGAAGATCAGACAGTTAACCAAACAGTTAACTACAACCAATTGTAGCAATTGTATTTATTTCTCATGTATTTACTACAACCAAATTCAATGTATTCCTCACATGGTATACAATAACAAAATGCACCAACAATACTGTAAACATAAATTCGATTTATTTCTCACATGGAAGACAATGCAAAATTGCAGCCTGAAGAATTGAACATCACATTTGGAGAATTGAACGAAACAGTTAACAAAAGACGACAACTAATTAACAAAACAGTTAATAAGCGAGCACCACACTGCACGACATATAGAACATATACACTAGAGCAACAAATTGCATGGTAAAATTAGATAGCACAATTCACTAGAATTTGTGAAGGAAAGGCAGGAGCAGCACACGCAATGGGTAAACCGAGCATGCTTAACCGGCGTAGCTAGCAAATGGTAAGGTGCTCCTTCAAGATCTAGGGACGGCATGAATGGCAGCCATCGCGACCTCATCCGCGCGTGCGGCCATGATTTGCTTCTCCACTGCCAAATGCTCCTTGAGGTCCTGGCTATACTACGTGCACCATGGCTTAGGTCGGCACTTATTTGGTGGAGGGGTCGGTCATTTGGGTGGTAGGTGTCGTGCTCGTGCCGGCGGTAGGGGCATGTGGATGTGGAAGGAGGAGGAGGTGGATGGGGGTCGGGTGTGGATTACCTGCCTAGATAGGCAAGGCCGAGGAGCGTGAAGGAGGGTCACCGGCGAGGAGGCGGCGGCGCTGCAAGCAAGGAGTGAAGGTTTCAACTTGGAGAGGAAGGCAGAAAGAGGGGAAATGTGGTTTTTGGTAAGGGGAGGGGGCAGGGAGATATTTCCGTGGAAGCCTAAAATTTGGAATCGCTTCAGCCAAAAAACTGGCGTGCAAAGTGTCATCAGACACAGTCCCTTATTCAGAACTGTGTACGATATGTGAACATCACAAACAATTGAGATAGCTTAACCCGTGTGTCTTGAGTTTGAACGTAAAAATATTTGGTTCGAATTTCCCAGGTTATAGTGGTCATCCATGTCATTGCATAATTTGGGTACACAAAGGAGACTAACTGTGTGCGATCTACTTGATTTATGGTACTATACACCGACGGTGCTCCAAGGTATTTTGTGCTGCATCTCACACGGTTGGTGATAATAAACTATGTGCGATCTACTTGATTTATCGTCTTGATCATTTGAATTACGCAATGGGGTCACAGCTACAAAGGATGGTGTTTCAATTTTTAGAACTTTTATCTGCAGTGAACATGCAACTATTGGTGTGTTCTCAAAAAAATTGAAATTATTCAGTGTTCGTTTGTACATTTTTATACATTAACTGGGTTTTCTAGGCATTTTATGTGCATAATTCAAATTTCAACAACATGCACATGCTCCAGTGCATATAAACTTATTGAAAAAATCAAATATGTGTCCTTGGTTGCATGCTTAGGTCCCATGCAATAAATGGGAATGAATTTCAAACACCCTGCCACCATCACTCGACCGCAGACATTGAGATACCTGGTTTTTAAATTCTAGTAATCCAAAACTCATCTGAAATTCATGAAACTTGGGATGCTATCATGTAGCGGCATTAGCATGCCGTGATAAATTTTTTGTCCCATTTGGGGCAGGTTTGGGTATAAGCTTCTCACAACAAACGTGATGGTTTGGGTAGGGAACATGCCACCTTTGGGGATGAAAAGATATCCTTTGCCTCTTATTGCTTTCAAAAGTTTTCGAGTGTCAACATAGAACAACAAGAGTGTTGTGTTCAATTTTGGAATTTTTCGAGGTTCATTTGGACATTTTTATGCATTAACTGATTTTTCAATGCATTTATGTGCATACTTCAAATTTGAACTACATGCACATGCTCCAGTGCATACAAATTGGTTTAAAAATCAAATCTGTGTCCTTGGGTGCATGCTTAGGTCCCATGCAAGAAATGGGAAAGAATTTCAAACACTAGGGCACCGTTGATTGCCGGCAAAACATTGAGATGCCAGGTTTTTAAATTCTAGTAAATCCAAAAATCGTCTGAAATTCATGAAACTTGGCATGCTATCATGGAGCGGCATCAACAATGTGTGGTACAAATTTTGTCCCATTTGGGGCAGGTTTCGGTATATGCTTCTCACAAATCGGAGGTTCGCACAACAAGCATGATGGTTTTCGGTAGGGAACATCCCGTTGGGGACGAAACGATATCCATTGCTTCTTATTGCTTTCAAATTTTTTTCTCGTGTCAACATAGAACAACATGAGTGTTGTGTGAAATTTTGTGATTTTTCGGGGTTTGTTTGGATATTTTTATGCATTAACTAAGTTTTCAATGCATTTATGTTCATAGTTCAAATTTGAACTACATGCACATGCTCAAGTGCATATAAATTGGTTGCAAAATCAAATATGTGTCCTTGGGTGCATGCTTAGGTCCCATGCAAGAAATGGGAATGAATTTCAAACACCAGGGCACCGTTGATTGCCGGCAAAACATTGAGATGCCTGGTTTTTAAATTCTAGTAAATCCAAAATTCTGTTAACCATTCACATGATGCCATGTGTCTTGGTTTTAATGGCTGTAGGAGGTGCCGTGTGGACAGCTGGTTGACCTTGACTGAACAGGAGGCGTGCGAGCGCCATCCAGTGCGCAGGCTCACCGGGAAGCATGCGAGTTGTACGCTGCGCATGCACATTGGGAAGCAAGCCCTTTGACTTCCATGGCCGCACGCCTTGCTCGCATCCTCTCCTTTAATGGCGCCAAAGCCGCAACTTAATTCGCTTTTGAATATAAAACACTCATCGCAAACATTTTAGTTAGAACACCCGTATGCAAACCGACAGCTTCCCCAAGAAGCCAAGAGAAAATGTGTCGAGAAGGATTTCTACAGCTCTTGATCACAAACGATTTAGATAGAACACCCGTATGCGAAGTAAGAGTAGCGCAGGATTTGCTCATCCCTTCAACGTAAATGGTTGTTTTGGATGACCCGTGTGCAACTATGTACAAACAATTTGGTAAGATTTGCATCTCTCATATTGGGTATGTTGCCATTTGTCAAACTGGAAAGATTTACATTTGTTGATCTAGTAACATTGCCATTTGTCAATCCTTGTAACACTGCGATTTGCCAAAATATGCAGCTAGAAATCATTAGCACTATATAATTTTTTCAACTAAAATTCAGTAATTAAGCATAGATTTCCTTCATAGATTAAGCAATCGTTATTAATTTATACAAACAGTTCAACTCGACAGCTGAACCGACCAAAAATTCTCCCCAATTGTTGCCAACCACGTACTGAAATAGCTAGTTCAACTATATATACTAGCTAATTTTAAGAACGTTGTATAGTTCGACCACACATCTATAGTCAACTGAAAAGAACAAAATAGCCCCTAAATACTACTACTATCACGAAGGGGCTATGTGCTACTTCCGGCAGCCTCTCCTCTGCCGAGCGCGCTCAGTAAGAGGCAGAGGAGGAGGAGGAGGAGCCTACCGATGAGCTGGACAAATGCAATACGGTGCCTGCCGCTGCTGAACGTTCGGCGACGCTTGCCAGCTCGAACGCCCACTGCTGCCCCAAACGATCCCTCTCAAAGCGGCCGGACAGCTCGTAGATCTCCTGATTCCTCACCTCTGCGTCGGCGTGTGCTGCGGCCATGGCTGCGGTAAGGCTCTTTGAATGCTCGACGAGGTGCTCCTCCTCCTCCCGAAGGAACTCGATGTGGCGTGGAAGGTCGCTGATGCATGTGCGGGCCTCCACCTCCACCTCCCTCCTTCGGGCGGCGGTGGCGGAGCGGCTGATGATTCCGGCAGTCGATGGTGGGCTGGCGGCCACGATGGTCGACGATGGGTTGGCAGCCACGACCACCACCTCCCGCCTTCGGGACAAGGTGGCCGAGCGGGTGATGGCCACGGTGGCCAGCAGTGGGGTGGCGGCCACGACGGCCACCTTCCGCCTTCGGGCTGCGGCGGCGGAGCGGGAGATGGCCCTGGCTTTCGACGGTGGTGTGGCGGCAACGGTGGCTGGCAACAGCTGCCGACGGGCAGCGACGGCGGAGCATGTGGTGGGTGTT
This sequence comes from Triticum dicoccoides, assembly GCF_002162155.2. Taxonomy (NCBI): domain Eukaryota; kingdom Viridiplantae; phylum Streptophyta; class Magnoliopsida; order Poales; family Poaceae; genus Triticum; species Triticum dicoccoides. The sequence goes on along the minus strand of NC_041388.1, from coordinate 704,385,958 downwards.
CCGCGCACACCCAACAGATACGCCACACGCACTACACTATGCTGAGGACTGCACCGCCACCGTGGTGTAGCCTCCCAGCTGGTGCTATCCTCTGATGACGGTGGAGTGGCTAAGCGTCTAAGGTTGATGGTAACAGGAGACAGGGGACACGATGTTTTACCCAGGTTCGGGCCCTCTTGATGGAGGTAATACCCTACGTCCTTCTTGATTGATCTTGATGAGTATGATGATTACAAGAGTTGATCTACCGCGACATCGTTGTCCCTAAACCCTAGAAGTCTAGCCTGTATGATTGTGATTGTTCTCTACGGACTAAACCCTCCGGTTTATATAGACACCGGATGGGCCTAGGGTTATACAAAGTTGGTTACAGAGAAAGGAAATAATACATCCAGACGCCTAGCTTGCCTTCCACGCAAAGGAGAGTCACATAGGCCGGACGCCCAAGGACCCCTTAATCCAGGACTCCCTCAGTAGCCCCTGAACCAGGCTTTAATGATGAGGTGTCCGTCGCGCAGATTGTCTTCAGCATTGCAAGGCGGGTTCCTCCTCCAAATATTTCAAAGTAGTCCTCAAACACAGAGAACATGTCCGACTCTGCAAAATAGGCTCCATAAAGGGTATAATATTTAACAAGTCCCATCTACTGATATTTTTGTAGTGAGACGCCACGTCTCTGCCTGGTCATTATTTTGAACCGTTTTTTAGCCTCCTGTTCCATGTTTCGAGATGCGGTTTTCATTGGCACGTCTTGTCAAAGCAGAGATCATGTCCCCTTATTGTGGGATTCTCATCAATACGGGTGTCGGTAATCCAACCGCGCCGCCTGCATGGTCCTTGGGGAATAGGCGAGGGCAGAGGCACTTGACATTCGCTGCCTTTATAAAGAGATAAGGATTCACCTCTTTCACCACGCCTTCCTTCTCTCTGCCCATCCATTCTCGAGCTCTAGTGTCCTAGATCCCATCTTTTCCGCCTCAAAAAAGTGCTCCAACCATGTCCGGATCCGGAGCGCAGGGCAAGTGGATGGCCTCTTCCATCATGGAGAAGGACATTACGAAGCTCCGGGAGGCGGGGTACTTGGCCCCAGAAATCGCCCACCGGCTTCCGGCCAAGTGGCAGATCGTCCCCACCTGAAGTCCCATGAGATGGTGGTGTTCATCCCCCACTTCGTCCGCGGGCTGGGATTTCCACTCCGCCCATTCATCCGCAGACTCATGTTCTACTACGAGCTAGATTTTCATGATCTGACCCCCAATTCCTTGCTCAGCATCTCGGCAATCATTGTCATGTGCGAGGCCTTCCTCCTCATCTCACCCCACTTCAGATTGTGGCTAAAGATCTTCAATATAAGCCGAAGGTGGTGGGCGGTCAGCACGCAGAGTGCGGAGGCGCTATGGTGAGCAAGCTGTCCAATGTCCCATGGCCCAAAGGAACCTTCATGGAGACCATCAAGGGGTGGCAAAAGTAGTGGTTCTACGTTACAAAGCCCCGCGACACCAGTTGGGCCGCGGCCCTCGAATTCAAATCTGGGGCCCCAATGCGGCTCACCTCCTGGCAGGAGAAGGGCCTGGACTAGGCATCGTCAGACGAGCTGGTTGCGCTGCATATGTGCATCAATAGCATGGTGGACAAGAACATCAAGCTTGTCAACATGATACAGGTGATGCTCTTCCGCCGGATACTTCCTTGCCAGAACCGGACCTGCAATATGTGGTAGTTTGATACGGCCAAGCACCAGACCCTGCAACAGTTCTTTGGCGTCACGCACAAAGGCATCTGGAAGGTGCTTTTCAAGGCCAATGAGATGTGGCCGAAGACAACTGAGGACTGTGGGTACAACCTGGCCCATCCCGCCAGTTCGGTAAATTTTTCGTATTGCAAGGTGTATCCTTCTCCTGTGTATTCAAGGAAGAACTCTAAGCTTCCATCTTTGTCTTGCCAGGGCTGGACAGAGAAGGCGGAGCGGATACAGTGTCCAGCTCCGCTGCCCAAAAATACAGCTATCCCACTTCTAACGAAGATGCTGGTTCCGGCGCCCTACCAGGCGCCAGAGAAGAAAGCCAAGGGGACCAGAAGTGGCCTCCGCCATAAAGGCACTTTGGACGTGACGTCCGAAGACGCCGAAACCCATTCCTCTCCTGCTACTGAGGACGAGGAGGAGGAGGAGGAAAGTAACTTTCCCCCAGAGGGGGGAAGGAAGAAAAGGTGGGCCTCCACGGATCTGGAGGTACAGGTGCCCAAGAAGGGGAGGGTCCCCCTGGCGGACAACTCCGTGTTGGATATGGACAACTGCTCCAAGTGGCGCCCCAGGGAGAAGCCCCTGGCCGAATCATTGGTACTCAAAAGTACCTATGAACACATATATCTAACTTATTTATTTCACGGTTTTAATGTGTCGATGCACTGCAGTTCGGCTCACGCCCGCTCCCAGCGATCCTCATCTTCGAGGAACTCGCTGAATTCAAAGGGTATGGACATCAGGTCACTTCCGGAGGCCTCCTCTCCGAAGGCCATGGAGGACGCCGAGGTGTTGTCCCGAAGGACCTTCCCAGGCTAGGGAGATGAACAGGAGGTCGTTAGGGTAGCGCCAGAAGGTGAGACCTCGGCCACCAGACACACGGGGGAGCAAATCCCCCCGGAGACTAGCGATGGGGGCCATGTACAATTCGGCCCCCAACCGAACACTATTCCGGAGGCCCACGGCTCCGGAATCAGGCAAGCAACCTCCTTTGTAGAAGGAGGTGCACCTATTCCGCCGGTGACCTCTGTCCATCCAGAGGCACCGGATAATGCAAAGTACTTCCATTCTTGAAGAACACCGCACCCTCATGGGTGCGGTGGTTGAGAGGGTTCGGTCCGCTAAGAGCACACTGACCACAGCCTGCATGAGTCTTCTGACAGGCTTTGAGGTATGCGATGTAATTTATGCAAAAAAGAATATCATAGTATAGACAGTAGCCCCTGAGACACTTTTCGGTGATCGAAAAGAGAAGCCAGACAGAGGATCAAATAATTTTCGCAGGAGACTAACCAATATATGTCTATATGAATAAGCAGGCATCGATGCTTGCTACGACCTCTCATTCTACCGAAGTCTCTAATCTGAAGCAGAGTTTGAAGCGGGCCGAGGAAGAGCTCAGCCATGTTAAAAAACAACTAGAGGACCAGCGAGGTATGCAATGGTCTATTTGGATGTAGAAAGATATGAATTGTGTATGTTGATCATATTATCATGATATTTCGTAGGCGCTGCGACCGAGGTGGAGACCCTCAAGAAGTCGCAGGCCGAGGCCCAAGAGAGAGCGGTGAAGGAACAAGTCGGGCAGGTCCAGCAAGAGCTCCAGGACGACGCAAAGAAATGTGAGTCCTTGGAGCACAAGATTTCGGACCAAGAGTCCGAACTTGCTAAGGCTCGCCAAAGCGTGCAAGAGGCCCGGGCCGACACCCAAGATGCCCTCCAGGAGATCCAGGAAGCCAGGAAAATCACGGTGGGTAAGGCCTTTATTATGCAGAGCAAGTTTGTGAAGAAAAGGTACCTCTTACTGACCCGGATTTAGAGTTCTCCAATAGCGTTTATGGTTCTGCCGCGCAGTGTTGCTGACGCAGTGGAGTTCTTCTGAGCCGAAGAGGGGAGATCAATGGAGAAGGCTGTTTTGGTCGCAATACCTTGCGCCAGAACATCCGGGGCCCTTTAGCGATCAGCTGAAGCAGCTGATCGAACTGCACAGGGCGGCCGAACTGGCCATGAAGGATTTGATAATCCATCTATGGCCTACTGACGCCCTGCCCAGCAGCTACTTCGGACTGGTGAAGTGGCTGGTCAACGTATGCCCTCGTCTTGACACCATCAAGCAGTCGGTCTGCATCGAAGGTGCGCGAATGACCTTCGCCCGTTGTCGGTGTCAAAATCGGCGGATCTCGGGTAGGGGTTCCTGAACTGTGCGTTTAAGGTTGATGGTAACAAGAGACAGGGGACACGAGTTTTACCCAGGTTCGGGCCCTCTTGATGGAGGTAACACCCTACGTCCTGCTTCATTGATATTGATGGGTATGAGTATTACAAGAGTTGATCTACCATGAGATCGTAATGGCTAAACCCTAGAAGTCTAGCCTGTATGACTACGGTATTCAGTATCCCCTATCTGGACTAAGTCCTCTTGTTTATATAGACACCGGGGGGATCTAAGGTTACATAGAGTTGGTTACATAATATGGAATCTTCATAGTTGTTCGCCAAGCTTGCCTTCCATGCCAAGGAGAGTCCCATCCGGACACGGGTACAGTCTTCGGTCTTCATATCTTCACAACCCATCAGCCCGGCCCATAAATAACAGGTCGAACGCCCGAGGACCCCTTAGTCCAGGACTCCCTCAGTAGCCCCTGAACCTGGCTTCAATAACAAGGTATCGGGGCGTAGTCCTTTCTTCCGCATTGCAAGGTGGGTTCCTCCTTCCGAACTCCCGAATATTCTTCAGACAAATTTATTGTGTCTGAACCTGTAACACACACCGCACACAACCGTAGAGAGAATATATTAACACACTGACAACTTTAGTAATGTCACGTCATGACTGTCCGGTTATAATTTCGAACTGTTTTTGCCCCATGTTTCGAGACGCGGTTGTCATTGGCACGTCTTGTCAAAGCAGAGATCGTGTCCCCTTATCACGTGATTCTCATCAATATGGGTTTGGGTAACCCTACCGTGCCGTTTTACACAGCCTTGGGAGCAGGCGAATTTTAAGGCGAATGGGGGGCTGTTCGATATTCACCGCACTTATAAGGAGATAAGATTCCCCTCCCCCCATGCTTTTCCTCCTGCCTCTACGTCCTTGAGCTCCAGCGCCCAGGTTCTCATTCCCCTAGTCTCGAGAAAGCACTCAACCATGTCCGGATCTGGAGGTCAAGGCAAGTGGATGGCCTCCTCTGTTAAGGAGGAGAACGTCGCCGAGCTTCGGGCGGCCGAGTACCTGGCGAAGGAAATCGCCCACCATCTTCTAGCCCGGGGATAGAACATCCCCACACCGAAGCCCAACGAAAGGGTAGTGTTCATCCCTCACTTCCTCCACGGGCTAGGGTTTCCACTCCACCCCTTCGTCTGCGGGATTATGTTCTACTACGGGGTAGATTTCCACGATCTATCCCCGAACTCCTTCCTCAATATCTCGGTGTTCATCGTCGTGTGCGAGGCTTTCCTACGCATCCACCCCCACTTCGGGTTATGGCTCAAAACCTTCAACGTGAAGCACAAGGTGGTGGACGGACATCACGCAGAGTGCGGGGGCACAATGGTCAGCAAGCTCACCAATGTTTCTTGGCCAAAAGGCACATTCATGGAATCTATCAAGGAATGGTAGAAGCTATGGTTCTACATCACCGAACCCAGTGACGCCACCTGGGCCGCAGCTGCTGAATTCAACTCTGGCGCTCCTGCACGGCTCACCTCTTGGGTCGAGAAGGGCCCAAACTGGTATTCGTTGGACGAGATGATTGCGCTACAAATGCGCATCCAAAGCATGATCGATAGGGATATTAAGCTTGTCGACATAATCCAAGTGATGCTGGTGCGCCGGATCCTCCCCTGCCAGAGCCGTAGTCGTCCTCTATGGGACTTCAACCCTAAGAAACACCATACCTTGCTGAGGCTCTTCGGAACGACTCATGAAGATGCTTGGAAGTTTCTTTTCAACGGCAACGAGATACCGCCGGCCACTGATTCGGATTGTGGCCACGACATAAATAACCTCCCAACCGAGGTATGTCATTTTTAACACATCCCTTACTTGCTTGTTTCAAGGGTGATATCTAATGCTTTCATTACCATTGCTTTTTCAGTACTGGTTGAAGCAGGCGAAGAAGATTCGGTGTCCGGCTCCCCTGCCCGAGGAGCTAGTCACTCTATGTTTAGTGAAGATGCTGGAGCCGGCGCCTTACAAGGCACCAGAGAAGAAGGCCACAGGAAAGGCCAATGGGGTCCGTAGTGGCCACCATCGCAAGGGCACTTCCGACGTGGCGTCCGAAGACAAGGCCCATTCCCCCATCGCTGAAGACGACGCGGACAAGGAAGAGGAGGAGAGCGAATCTCCCCCCGACGGGGGGAGGAAGAAGAGGGCGGCGTCCACAACTCTGGAGGTGGAGGCGCCCAAAAGGGGGAAGGGCTCCCTAGCGGGTAACTCCGCATGGAACGTTGATGACAGTCTAGAGAGACGCCCCCGCGCTAAGTGATACGTCTCCAACGTATCTATAATTTTTGATTGCTCCATGCTATATTATCTACTGTTTTGGACATTATTGGGATTTATTATCCACTTTTATATTATTTTTGGGACTAACCTATTAACCGGAGGCCCAGCCCAGAATTGTTGTTTTTTGCCTGTTTTAGGGTTTCGAAGAAAAGGAATATCAAATGGAGTCCAAACGGAATGAAACCTTCAGGAACATGATTTTCTCAACAACAAAAAAACCCAGGAGACTTGGAGCCTACCTCAAGAAAGGAAACAGGAGGCCACGAGGCATGGGGGCGCACCTGCCTACCCTAGGCGCGCCCTCCACCCTCGTGGGATCCCTGTTGCTCCACCGATATACTCCTTCGTCCTATATATATCCACTACCCCCAAATGATCAGATACGGAGCCAAAACCCTAATTCCACCGCCGCAACTTTCTGTATCCACGAGATCCCATCTTGGGGCCTGTTTCGGAGCTCCGCCGGAGGGGGTATTGATAACGGAGGGCTTCTACATCAACACCATAGCCTCTCCGATGAAGTGTGAGTAGTTTACCTCAGACCTACGGGTCCATAGTTAGTAGCTATATGGCTTCTTCTCTCTTTTTGGATCTCAATACAATGTTCTCCCCCTCTCTTGTGGAGAACTATTCGATGTAATCTTCTTTTTGCGGTGTGTTTGTTGAGACCGATGAATTGTGGGTTTATGATCAAGTCTATCTATGAATAATATTTGAATCTTCTCAGATTTCTTTTATGTATGATTGGTTATCTTTGCAAGTCTCTTCGAATTATCAGTTTGGTTTGGCCCGCTAGATTGATCTTTCTTGCAATGGGAGAAGTGCTTAGCTTTGTGTTCAATCTTGCGGTGTCCTTTCCCACTGACAGTAGGGGCAGCAAGGCACGTATTGTATTGTTGCCATCGAGGATAACAAGATGGGGTTTTCTTCATATTGCATGAGTCTATCTCTCTACGTCATGTCATCTTGCTTAAGGCGTTACTATGTTTTTAACTTAATACTCTAGATGCATGCTGGATAGCGGTCGATGAGTGGAGTAATAGTAGTAGATGCAGGCAGGAGTCGGTCTACTTGTCTCGGACGTGATGCCTATATACGTGATCATACCTAGATATTCTCATAACTATGCTCAATTCTGTCAATTGCTCAACAGTAATTTGTTCACCCACCGTAGAATACTTATGCTCTCGAGAGAAGCCACTAGTGAAACCTATGGCCCCTGGGTCTATCTTTATCATATTCATCTCCTACTACTTAGTTATTTCCTTTGCTATTTACTTTGCCTTTATTTTACTTTGCATCTTTTATCATAAATGTACCAAAAACATTATCTTATCATATCTATCAGATCTCACTCTCGTAAGTGGCCTTATAGGGATTGACAACCCCTATTTGCGTTGGTTGCGAGGATTTATTTGTTTTGTGCAGGTACTCGGGACTCGCGCGTAGCCTCCTACTGGATTGATACCTTGGTTCTCAAAAACTATGGGAAATACTTATGCTACTTTGCTGCATCATCCCTTCCTCTTCGGGGAAAACCAACGCAGTGCTCAAGAGGTAGCAAGAAGGATTTCTGGCGCCGTTGCCGGGGAGGTCTACGAAAATGTCAACATACCAAGTACCCATCACATACCCTTATCTCCCGCATTACATTATTTGCCATTTGCCTCTCGTTCTCCTCTCCCCCCACATCACCCTTGCCGTTTTATTCGCCCTCTCTCTCTCTATCCTCCGTCTCTTTCTCTATTTGCCTCTTTTTGCCCGCTTGCTTTTTGTTTGCTTGTGTGCTAGTTTGCTTGCTTGTCACGATCGCTCTACCTAAAATTGGTGATCTTCAACTTAAAAGATTAGAAGAGATCAAAAGCAATGTTAGGAGCTTTATGGTTTTGCAATTTGAACATAATAGTTTCTTTAGAAACGAGCTTAAAGAACAGAAAAGTTTTATGAGTTTTATGAATAAAGAGCTTGATGATATGTCTAAAGAATTCAATGGTTTAAGATCCCAAATTGCTCGTCTTGAGAAATTAACTGCTGAAATTTCAGATAGGCAGGCTACGTTAGTTAATAAGATGGCCGCTAAGCCGGATTGCTATGAAAATAAAGATGAAGATCTAAAAGTTATTGATGTGTCCCCTATTAAATCTTTGTTTTTCTATATGAATCTTGATAATGATGGGACTGAATATGATCCACCTTTACCTAGAAGGCGTTCCAAGAATTCGGAATTTGTTGATCTTGATGCTAAATTTGATAAAAGTGGGATTGAAGAAATTAAAACCGTAGATGTTGCTAAACCCACTATTATGGATTTCAAGGAATTTAACTATGAAAATTGCTCTTTGATTGATTGTATTTCCTTGTTGCAATCCGTGCTAAATTCTCCTCATGCTTATAGTCAAAATAAAGCGTTTACTAAACATATCATTGACGCCTTGATGCAATCTTATGAAGAAAAACTTGAATTGGAAGTTTCTATCCCTAGAAATCTTTATGATGAGTGGGAACCAACTATTAAGATTAAAATTAAAGATCATGAATGCTATGCTTTATGTGATTTGGGTGCTTGTGTTTCAATGATTCCAAAGACTTCTGTGATTTGTTAGGTTTCTGTGATTTTGATGATTGCTCTCTAAACTTGCACCTTGCGTATTCCACCATTAAGAAACCCATGGGAAGAATTAATGATGTTCTTATTGTTGCAAATAGGAATTACGTGCCCGTAGATTTTATTGTTCTTGACATAGACTGCAATCCTTCATGTCCAATTATTCTTGCTAGACCTTTCCTTAGAACGATTGGTGCAATTATTGATATGAAGGAAGGAAATATTAGATTCCAATTTCCATTAAGGAAAGGCATGGAACACTTTCCTAGAAATAAAATAAAATTACCTTATGAATATATTATGAGATACCTAGATCTATTCTTGCTTGTTATGCCTAGCTAGGGGCGTTAAACGATAGCGCTTGTTGGGAGGCAACCCGATTTTATTTTTATTCCTTGCTTTTTGCTCCTGTTTAGTAATAAATAATTTATCTGGCCTCTGTTTTTGTTGTGTTTTTTGTGTTTAATTAGTGTTTGTGCCAAGTAGAACCGTTGGGACGACTTGGGGAAAGTCTTGTTGAACTTGCTGTAAAAAACAGAAACTTTAGCGCTCACGAGAACTACTGCCATTTTTATTTGAAAAGCTCTATTTAGTTAATTCTTTTTGCAGATAATTAATAGATAAATTGCTCACGTCCATTAGTTTATTTTAGAATTTTTGGGGTTCCAGATCTTGCTCTAGTTACAGATTACTACAGACTGATCTGTTTTTGACAGATTCTGTTTTTCATGTGTTGTTTGCTTATTTTGATGAATCTATGGCTAGTAAAATAGTTTATAAACCATAGAGATGTTGGAATACGGTAGGTATAACACCAATATAAATAAATAATGAGTTCATTACAGTACTTTGAAGTGGTCTTTTATTTTCTTTCGCTAATGGAGCTCACGAGATTTTCTACTTTAAGTTTTGTGTTGTGAAGTTTTCAAGTTTTGGGTAAAGATTTGATGGATTATGGACAAGGAGTGGCAAGTGTGAGGGAGTCCTGGATTAGGGGGTCTCCAGACAGACGGACTATCTCCATTGGCCGGACTGTCAGACTATGAAGATACAAGATTGAAGACTTCGTCTCATGTCCGGATGGGACTCTACTTGGTGTGGAAGGCAATCTAGGCAATACGTATATGGATATCTCCTCCTTTATAACCGACCTTGTGTAAACCTAACCCTCTCCGGTGTCTATATAAACCGAAGGGTTTTAGTCCATAGGACAACAATCACAACTTACAATCATACCATTGGCTAGCTTCTAGGGTTTAGCCTCTCTGATCTCGTGGTAGATCTACTCTTGTAACACCCATATCTTCAATATTAATCAAGCAGGACGTAGGGTTTTAACTCCATCAAGAGGGCCCGAACCTGGGTAAAACTTCGTGTCCCTTGCCTCCTGTTACCATCCAGCCTAGACACACAGTTCGGGACCCCCTACACAAGATCCGCCGGTTTTGACACCGACATTGGTGCTTTCATTGAGAGTTCCTATGTGTCATCGCCGTTAGGCTTGATGGCTCCTATTATCATCGATAGTGATGCGGTCTAGGGTGAGACTTTTCTCCCCGGACAGATCTTCGTATTCGGCGGCTTTGCACTATGGGCTAATTCGCTTGGCCATCTGGAGCAGATTGAAAGCTACGCCCCTGGCCATCAGGTCAGATTTGGAAGTTTGAATGACACGGCCAACATCCGTGGGGACTTGATCTTCGACGGATTCGAGCCATAGCCGGGCGCACCACACTGTCGCGATGGGTATGACCTAGGTCTGCCATCGAACGGTACCCCAGAGGCCGTGCCCGCATCAGCTCCGACCCTTAGCTTGGAGCCAGCTGCGCCAATCGAGGACGGGTGGCTAGACACCGCCTCAGGGGCTGCAGTCTCGACGGTGATCAAGCCAAACACCAGCATAATCTTCTGCGCAGCCCGTGACTCCAAGGTGTCGGACTCTCTTCCGGACCCCAAACCATCTGCGCCCCTGCCAATCGAATCCGATTGGGCGCCGATCATGGAATTCATCGTTGCAGATATCTTTCAGCACTCGCCCTTTGGCGACATTCTGAATTCACTAAGGTCTCTCTCTTTGTTAGGAGAGTCGTGGCCGGATTATGGCCAACAGGACTAGGATGCGGACGACGAAGAAATTTGACGCCCACCCACCACCCACTTTGTAGCCATAGTCAATGATTTAACCGACCTTCTCGACTTCAACTCCGAAGACATCGACGTTATGGACGACGATGTTGGAGACGAACATGAACCAGCACCTATAGGGCACTGGAAAGCCACCTTGTCGTATTACATATACATGGTGGATACAGTCAATGAAGGCAACGGCAACGAGATAGCGGAGGATGACCCGTCCAAGAAGCAACCCAAGCGCCGACGTCAGCGGCGCCGCTCTGAGTCCCGCCAAAGCAAAACTGGTGATACCGGCACAGGAGATAATAACACTTCGGATAGCGCCAAAGACAACAAAAATCCCCTCCAGCAAGAGTTAGATCAGGAGGATGAAGGAGCCAGCTCTCCTGAGAGAGCGGCTGGCGGAGAGGAGGAGGATGACAATTACATGCCCCCCTCCGAAGACGAGGCAAGCCTCGGCGACGATGAATTCGAACAAGAGCGCTTCAAGCGTAGGCTTATGGCCACGACAAATAGCCTGAAGAAAAAGCAGCAGCAGCTTCAAGCTAATCAAGACCTGCTAGCTGACAAATGGACTGAAGTCCTCGCGGCCGAGGAATATAAACTTGATCGTCCCTCCAAGAGTTACCCAGGGCGCAAGTTACTACCCCGACTGCAGGAAGAAGCGTATGATACGGCTGATCGGCCACCTCGTGGCCGCGATAGAGAGGCATTCCAGCCAAAAGCTCAGCCTCCACCCCAACGCCATCCAAATAAAAAGGCATGGGGAGATACGCCAGACCTGCGAGACATATTGGAGGACAAAGCAAAGCATTCAAGATCGATCTACGGATCACGAGGGCGCACCACTCTACAAGATGGTAAACGTCACACCGGATATAGTAAAAGCAAATCCGGCCGGGCCGAACACATCGGGCAGGACCCATACGAGCTGCATCGCGATATATCCCAATATAGAGGCGCCGCAGACCCCTTATGCTTCATAGACGAAGTAATGGAACATCAATTCCCAGAAGGTTTCAAACCTGTAAACATTGAATCATATGATGGCAGAACAGATCCCGCAGTATGGATTGAGAACTTCCTCCTCCACATCCACATGGCCCGCGGTGATGACTTACATGCCATCAAATACCTCCCACTAAAACTCAAAGGACCAGCGCGGCATTGGCTTAATAGCTTGCCAGCGGACTCCATTAGCTGTTGGGAAGATCTGGAGGCCGCATTCCTCGACAACTTTTAGGGCACTTATGTGCAAGCGCCAGACGCCGATTACTTGAGCCACATAATTCAGCAGCCAGAAGAGTCGGCCAGGCAATTCTGGACTCGGTTCCTTACAAAGAAAAATCAAATCATTGACTGTCCGGATGTGGAGGCCTTAGCGGCTTTCAAGCGCAACATCCAAGATGAGTGGCTAGCCCGACACCTTGGTCAGGAAAAGCCAAAATCTATGGCAGCCCTCACGACGCTCATGACCCAATTTTGTGCGGGAGACGACAGCTGGTTGGCTTGCAGTAACAACATATAAAAGAACCATGGTACCTCATATACCAAGGACGGCAACAACATGTCACGTCACAACAAGCATAAGAGCCGCATTAACGGTGAAAGTACTGAGGATACGGCAGTCAATGCCGGATTCAAAGGCTCTAAACCCGGTCAGCGGAAAAGCCATTCAAACAAAGTACGCCGGGTCCATCCAGCTTGGACCGTATACTCGATCGCTCGTGTCAAATACACGGCACCCCAGACAAGCCAGCCAATCACATCAACAGGGATTGTTGGGTGTTCAAGTAGGCCGGCAAGTTAATTGCCGAAAACTAGGACAAGGGGCCGCATAGCGATGACGAGGAAGAACCCCGGCAACCGCACACTGGAGGATAGAAGAGGTTTCCCCCGCAAGTGCGGACGGTGAACATGATATACACAACCCACAACCCCAAGAGGGAGCAGAAGCGTGTGCTCAGGGATGTATATGCGTTGGAGCCAGTCGCCCCAAAGTTCAACCCTTGGTCGTCCTGTCCAATCACTTTCGATCGCAGGGACCACCCCACTAGTATCTGTCATGGCGGATTCGCCGCACTGGTCCTAGACCCAATCATCGATGGATTTCACCTCACTCGAGTCCTTATGGACGACGGCAGCAGCCTGAACCTGCTTTATCAAGACACAGTGCGCAAAATGGCTATAGACCCCTCAAGGATCAAACCCACAAAGACGACCTTTAACGGCGTCATTCCAGGCGTAGAGGCCCACTGAACAGGCTCAATTACACTGGAAGTGGTCTTCGGATCCCCGGATAACTTCCGAAGCGAAGAGTTAATCTTCAATATAGAACCGTTCCACAGTGGTTATCACGCGCTGCTCGGACGAACCGCATTCGCTAGATTCAATGCGGTACCACACTATGCATACCTCAAGCTCAAGATGCCAAGACCTCGCGGAGTTATTACAGTCAATGGAAACACAGAGCGCTCTCTCCGAACAGAGGAACACACCGCGGCCCTCGCAGCAAAAGCGCAAAGCAGCCTCTCAAGGCAATCTACCAATTCGGCGTTTCAAAGCCCGGACACCTTCAAGCGCGCTCGGGGCAATCGGCAAACAGACCGCCTGGCGCGATCTGAGCTCGCGTAGCAATACGGCGGCCACCCCAATCCCAGCCCAACGGCGTTGCTCGTGCCACACGTACATAATTACGCATTAAAAATACCATGGGCACAGGTGGGGAGGGGGGCACAACTACGACACGCCCCAAAACGCGGCCTAAACCGCACCAGGGGCTTCCCGTTTGGTTCTTTTTCTTTTTCTTTTAGGACTTCAATCTCTGGAAACACTGTCCGGCAGCTCTATTGCCGAACACATGATACAGCAACCAAGGAGGCCGACAACTTCGGAATTCCAAGGTGGATTACAGATTTCATATAATTCCTCACCTCTCCCTTGGAAGGGACATAGTCCTACTCTTTTACTTATTACACTATCTGTATCACTCTGCTTTAATGCAATTTTTTAGTATACAATGCATGACATTATGACTATTATCGCATTTTTGTTATCTGTATACATATTTATGTGTTCATTAATGATGCCTAGCAACCATACACTCTTGTACGGCCAATGCACCAGGGGCTTACGTACCCACAATATGCTGTGAAAAGTCCGAACACTTTCACAAGTGCGGCATCCCGAACTTATAGCATTATATGCATCAGCTCTGAATCATGTCTTTGGTCAAATGTTGGGTTTGCCCGGCTCCTATGTTTTGGTACCTTACGTTCCGCTCTATCGGCTAAGGTAGCGCTAGGAGAACTACTGCGATTGTGCCCCGGTTCTGCCGGGCCGAGCACCTCAGTAGGGAAAGCTAAAACTGACTGTCATGATAACACGAGAGACTGGTCACTGTTCAGCGAGGTTTTTCGAGTCCCTAAAGACTTATGCCGCTTAGGGCGAGGGGCCGGCTCCGTCCGGCTTACAGGCGTGTATCGCACCCCGAATTCGGCCTTCCGAATACCAGGGGCTTCGCCGAAATTTAAAATTATAGAATTCTATGGCTAAGTGAGAGTGATAAAGCATTATTAGTCCGGTTGCCTTGTTCGTTGTGCTGAGCACCTCCCTCAAAGGACCGAAACATGGGAACAAGAGTGCTCAGGTTTATCCCGAACACCCCGGCACTCGTGGCATGGGGGCAGAAGCCGAGGACTAGCCATCTCTCAGATTGGATAAACAGCCAAACAAAAGGTAATGTTTTAAATTCACACAAGCGTTTCATAGCAAATACGATACAAGTTTTCATACACACAGGACAAACCGAGCAAGTCTCATTCAAATATTACATTTTGCAAACACTCATCCGCGAGAAGACGGGCGCCCGGCAGAACACCCTCGTACTACATCTCGGGGTGGCGGTGCTCCCTGCCCTCCGGTGGCCCCTCCTTGATCAGCTTCACGGCGTCTAGCTTGACCCACTGTGTTTTTACACGGGCGAAGGAACGGCGTGCACCTTCAATGCAGACAGATCGTTTGACGACCTCCAGCCGTGGGCAGGCATCCACAAGCCACCTCACCAGGCCAAAGAATCTATTCGGAAGGGCATCGCTAGGCCACAACCGGACTATGAAGCCCTTCATGGCCTGATCGGCCGCCTTATGTAGCTCGGTCATCTGCTTCAGCTGGTCACTCATCGGCACCGGATGTTCGGCCTCAGCATACTGAGACCACAACAACTTCTCCGTCGACCTACCGTCCTCGGCATGGTAAAATTGTGCGGCATCGGACACACTGCAGGGAAAATCTACGAGTGCTCCTGCAGAGCTCCGGATCCGGGGAAGTAATCGATAATTTACTTTTACATGCTTGCTTTGCATATAGAAAGCCTTACCCGCCGATATCTTCTTTATCGCATCGATCTCCTGAAGGGCCTTCTGGGCCTCGGCCTTGGCACTCTTCGCGCTCTCACGGGCCGCGACTAGCTCAGACTCTCGCGTCTTCAAGTCAAGCTCCAACACCTCGTGCTTTGTCACGAGAGCCTGGAGCTCTTGCTGCACCTCGCCCACCTGAGCCTCGTGCCTCTCTCGCTCGGTGCACTCCTGGGCCGCCTTCTCTTCGGCCTGGGACAGCGCTTGCTTCAGGGTCGCAACCTCGGTCGTGGCCCCTGGCAAACATACAATGATCCTGTCATTTAGCAATCGCGTCCTTTTCCTCATCTATAGGCGGGGTATTAGTTACCCTTGTTCTCCTCGAGCTGCCTCTTAGCAAGGCCAACCTCTTTCTGGGACCCCTCGAGGGCCTCCGTCAGTGCGACGACCTCCGTAGTTAGTGCGGCGGACGCCGGCAGCGAAGCCTGCATATGCATATTGACATACTAATATTAGACTCCTGCGATATTATTTGATCCTCTGTTCAGCTTTTCTTTGTGAACACCGAACAAAGCATCAGGGGCTACTGTCTATGCGGTAATATTTCTACTACATTTTAAAACACTTACCTCGAAGCCTGTTAGAAGGCTAGTACAGGCTTCAGTCAATCTACTCTTGGTGGACTGAACCTTCTGGATCAGCGCACTCATGATAGTGCGGTGCTCCTCCTCGATGGAAGCACTGCGAATCGCTTCCAACATAGTGTCCGGGGCCTTTGGATGGACAGAGGTCACCGGCACAAGCGTCTCACCCCCCTTAGAAGGGGACCACCAGCCCGAGCTCGGAGCCGTTGGAGGGTCCGATGCGGTGTTCGGTTGAGGGCCGAATTCAGAGCTCTCGGGGACCCCGTCCCCTCGGCTCCCGGAGTCCGGAAGGTCGCCTTGAGGCGCTTTCGGGACTGTCCCCCTCGATCTGCCTCTTGAGACAGCACCTCGGCGTCGCCGGCTGGATGAGGGGAGGTGGCGGTCGGGAATGGATCGCTATCCATGTCCGACGAGCCCAGGGAGCCGTCCGAGGATACCTCGATATTGGCTCGGGGCGGCCTGCACAATTGAGTTCGGTGTTAGGGAAAGCAATGCGACAAAGGAATCCTATGGGTTACTTTGGTATCCGAATACTTACGATCTCCCCTGGGGCTTGGCCCTGGGCAACCACTCGTCTTCACTTTCGTTGGCGGTGGTAGAGATGTCCGGAAAGAGCATCCTTCCCTTCTTGGACCCTCTGGCCTCCCCAGTTGGGGCGACCTTCCTTTTCTTGTCTCCCCCAGTTGGTGGGGGAGCCTCTTCTTCCTCTTCCTCATCTTCGGGGTAAGAGTGCGCCGCAGACTCATCGGACGGTGAGTCCGATGACGCCTGGCGTCGGGAACTCTTTTGAGCTCCCTTGGCCTTCTGGGTCTTCTCCGGCACCTTATAAGGGGCCAGAGTCAACATCTTCGCTAGAAGGGCGTCGGCAGGGCCTTCGGGCAAGGGAGCCAAACAGTCGATTTGTCCGTCCATCTTCTGCCAGTCCTGTTAACGGCATGGGAGTTTAGATCCCGCATAGAATCAATCTATATAAAAAACAAGTATCCTGTGAAAGGTAAAACAACTTACCACACTGGCGTGGCGCTTCACGCTGAATCCGCGATCCTCAGTAATGGGGGGAGGGACCGCGGCGCCCTTGAACAGCACCCTCCGGGCATCTTCGTGAGTTGTGTCGAAGAGCTTGTTCAGAGTTTGGTGTTGCGCCGAATTGAACTCCCACAAGGTAAACTCCTGTTGTTGGCACGGGAGTATTCGGCGGACGAGCATAACCTGGACTATGTTGACAAGCTTGAGCTTCTTATCCACCATGTTCTGAATACATGACTGGAGTCCGGTCAGCTCTTTTGAATTACCCTAGGATAGGCCCTTCTCTTTCTAGGAGGTGAGCCGCATGGGGATGCCAGATCGGAACGCGGGGGCCACTACCCATGCGGGATCACGCGGCTCGGTGATATAGAACCACCCCGATTGCCACCCCTTTATGGTGTCCATGAAGGTGCCCTCGAGCCATGTGATGTTGGGCATCTTGCCCACCATGGCGCCTCCGCACTCCGCCTGGTGGCCGCTCACTACCTTCGGCTTGACATTGAAGGTCTTCAGCCATAAGCCGAAGTGGGGCTTGATGCGGAGGAAGGCCTCGCACATGACGATAAACACCAAGATGTTGAGGATGAAGTTTGGGGCCAGATCGTGGAAATCCATGCTGTAATAAAACATGAGCCCCCGGACAAAGGGATGGAGAGGGAATCCCAGTCCGCGGAGGAAATGGGTGAGGAATACCACCCTCTCATGGGGCTCGGGGGTGGGGATGAGCTCTCCCTCATATGGGAGCCGGTGCGCGATATCGTCGGGCAGGTATCCGGCTCTCCTCAGTTTCTTGATGTCTCCCTCCGTGACAGAGGAGACCATGCACTTGCCTCCCGCTCCGGACATGGTTGGAGAAGGTTGAGATGGAAGTGAGGACTTGGGCGCTAGAGCTCGAGTGTGCGGCAGCGGATGAGCAGAGGAGGAAGAAGGCGTGGATAGAAAGGTGAATCCTCATCCCTTTATATGGGCGGACAAAATTAAACGTCCCCACTTGCCTGGTAAAACTCACTTATCCCCCAAGTGCCGCAAGTGATGGCGCGGTTGGGTTACCCACGCCCGTATTGATGAGAATCCCGTAATAAGGGGACACGATCTCTGCTTTGACAAGACGTGTCGAAAAACTGCCTCGCGTTATGTGCGGGGCTGGTTAAAAGAAACGGTTCGAATAATCACCGGGCCATGATGTAATGTCATGTTGCCAAAACAAGCTAGCGGATTAGATATGCGAAAATATTATTCTCTCTACGGTGAAATGTGGAACTTATTTTGCAGGTTCGGACACTATCCTCGTATTCAGATTCTTCTGTGATGTATTCGGAGAAGGAACCCACCTTGCAATGCCGAAGACAACTGTGCTCCGGACTCATCGTCATTGAAGCCAAGTTCAGGGGCTACTGAGGGAGTCCTGGATTAGGGGGTCTCCGGACAGCCAGACTATGTCCATTGGCCGGACTGTTAGACTATGAAGATACAAGATTGAAGACTTCGTCTCGTGTCCGGATGGGACTCTACTTGGCGTGGAAGGCAAGCTAGGCAATACGTATATGGATATCTCCTCCTTTGTAATCGACCTTGTGTAACCCTAACCCTCTCCGGTGCCTATATAAACCGAAGGGTTTTAGTCTGTAGGACAACAATCACAACATACAATCATACCATAGGCTAGCTTCTAGGGTTTAGCCTTTCTGATCTCATGGTAGATCTACTCTTATAACACCAATATCTTCAATATTAATCAAGTAGGACGTAGGGTTTTACCTCCATCAAGAGGGCCCGAAACTGGGTAAAACTTCGTGTCCCTTGCCTCATGTTACCATCTGGCCTAGACGCACAGTTCGGGACCCCCTACCCGAGATCCGCCGGTTTTGACACCGACAAAGAGCCTAAGATTGGGGATGCCCATGGCACCCCCAAGATAATCTAAGGACACTTAAAAGCCAAATCTTGGGGATGCCCCGGAAGGCATCCCCTCTTTCGTCTACTTCTATCGGTAACTTTACTTGGAGCTATATTTTTATTCGCCACATGATATGTGTTTTGCATGGAGCGTCTTTTATTATTTGAGTCTTTGCTTGTTAGTTTACCACAATCATCCTTGCTGTACACACCTTTTGAGAGAGCCATACATGATTTAGAATTTGTTAGAATACTCTAGGTGCTTCGCTTATATCTTTTGAGTTATACAATTTTGCTCTAGTACTTCACTTATATCTTTTAGAGCATGGTGGTGGATTTGTTTTATAGAAACTATTGATCTCTCATGCTTCACTTAGATTATTTTGAGAGTCTTAAATAGCATGGTAATTTTCTTAAAGTCTTAATATGCTAGGTATTCAAGAATAAAAAAATTCTCTTATGAGTGTGTTGAATACTATGATAAGTTTGATACTTGATAATTGTTTTGAGATATGAAGATGGTGATATTAAAGTCATGCTAGTTGAGTAGTTGTGAATTTGAGAAATACTTGTGTTGAAGCTTGTGATTCCCGTAGCATGCACGTATGGTGAACCGTTATGTGATGAAGTCGGAGCATGATTTATTTTTTGATTGCCTTCCTTATGAGTGGCGGTCGGGTATGAGCGATGGTCTTTTCCTACCAATCTATCCCCCTAGGAGCATGCGCGTAATACTTTGCTTTGATAACTTGTAGATTTTTTGCAATAAGTATATGAGTTCTTTATGACTAATGTTGAGTCCATGGATTATACGCACTCTCACCCTTCCACCTTTACTAGCCTCTCTAGTACCGCACACCTTTGGCCGGTATCATACACCCACCATATACCTTCCTCAAAACAGCCACCATACCTACCTATTATGGCATTTCCATAGCCATTCCGAGATATATTGCCATGCAACTTTCCACCAATCCGTTTATTATGACACACTCCATCATTGTCGTATTGCTTAGCATGATCATGTAGTTGACATCGTATTTGTGGCAAAGCCACCATTCATAATTCTTTCATATATGTCACTCATGAGTCATTGCATAACCCGGTACACCGCCGGAGGCATTCATATAGAGTCATATTTTGTTCTAAGTATCGAGTTGTAATTGTTGAGTTGTAAGAAAAATAAAAGTGTGATGATCATCATTATTAGAGCATTGTCCCAGTGAGGAAAGGATGATGGAGACTATGATTCCCCCACAAGTCGGGATGAGACTCCGGACAAAAAATAAAAAAGAAAAAAAGGAGAAAGAAAAGAGGCCATAAAAAAGGCCCAAATAAAAAAAGAGAAAAGAAAAAAAAATGAGAGAAAAAGAGAGAAGGGACAATGTTACTATCCTTTTACCACACTTGTGCTTCAAAGTAGCACCATGATCTTCATAGTAGAGAGTCTCTCATGTTATCACTTTCATATACTAGTGGGAATCTTTCATTATAGAACTTGGCTTGTATATTCCAATGATGGGCTTCCTCAAAATGCCCTAGGTCTTCATGAGCAAGCAAGTTGGATGCACACCCACTTAGTTTCTTTTTGAGCTTTCATATACTTATAGCTCTAGTGCATCTGTTGCATGGTAATCCCTACTCACTCACATTGATATCGATTGATGGGCATCTCCATAGCCTATTGATACGCCTAGTTGATGTGAGACTATCTTCTCCCTTTTGGTCTTCTCCACAACCACCACTCTATTCCACCTATAGTGCTATATCCATGGCTCACGCTCATGTATTGCGTGAAGATTGAAAAAGTTTTGAGAATGTCAAAAGTATGAAACAATTGCTTCGCTTGTCATCGGGGTTGTGCATGATTTAAATATTTTGTGTGGTGAAGATAGAGGATAGCCAGACTATATGATTTTGTAGGGATAACTTTCTTTAGCCATGTTATTTTGAGAAGACATAATTGCTTTGTTAGTATACTTGAAGTATAATTATTTTTATGTCAATATGAACTTTTGTCTTGAATCTTTCGGATCTGAATATTCATACCACAATTAAGAAGAATTACATTAAAATTATGCCAAGTAGCACTCCGCATCAAAAATTCTGTTTTTATCATTTACCTACTCGAGGACGAGCAGGAATTAAGCTTGGGGATGCTTGATACGTCTCCAACATATCTATAATTTTTGATTGATCCATGCTATATTATCTACTGTTTTGGACATTATTGGGCTTTATTATCCACTTTTATATTACTTTTGGGACTAACCTATTAACCGGAGGCCCAGCCCAGAATTGCTGTTTTTTGCCTGTTTTAGGGTTTCGAAGAAAAGGAATATCAAACAGAGTCCAAACAGAATGAAACCTTCGGGAATGTGATTTTATCAACAAACAAGGCCCGGGAGACTTGGACCCTACGTTAAGAAAGGAAACAAGAGGCCACGAGGTAGGGGGCGCGCCAGCCTACCCTTGGCGTGCCCTCCACCCTCGTGGGCCCCTTGTTGCTGCACCGACGTACTCCTTCCTCCTATATATATATCCACGTACCCCCAAACGATCATATACGGAGCCAAAACCCTAATTCCACCGCCGCAACTTTCTGTATCCACGAGATCCCATCTTGGGGCCTGTTCCGGAGCTCCGCCGGAGGGGGTATCGATCACGGAGGGCTTCTACATCAACACCATAGCCTCTCCGATGAAGTGTGAGTAGTTTACCTCAGACCTACGGGTCCATAGTTAGTAGCTAGATGGATTCTTCTCTCTTTTTGGAGCTCAATACAATGGTCTCCCCCTCTCTTGTGGAGAACTATTAGATGCAATCTTCTTTTTACGGTGTGTTTGTTGAGACCGATGAATTGTGGGTTTATGATCAAGTCTATCTATTAATAATATTTGAATCTTCTCTGAATTCTTTTATGTATGATTGATTATCTTTGCAACTCTCTTTGAATTATCAGTTTGGTTTGGCCTACTAGATTGATCTTTCTTGCAATGGAAGAAGTGCTTAGCTTTGGGTTCAATCTGGCGGTGTCCTTTCCCAGTGACAGTAGGGGCAGCAAGGCACATATTGTATTGTTGCCATCGAGGACAACAAGATGGGGTTTTCTTCATATTGCATGAGTCTATCCCTCTACATCATGTCATCTTGCTTAAGGCGTTACTCTATTTTTAACTTAATACTCTAGATACATGTTGGATAGCGGTCGATGAGTGGAGTAATAGTAGTAGATGCAGGCAGGAGTCGGTCTACTTGTCTCGGACGTGATGCCTATATACATGATCATACCTAGATATTCTCATAACTATGCTCAATTCTGTCAATTTCTCAACAGTAATTTGTTCACCCACCGTAGAATACTTATGCTCTCGAGAGAAGCCACCAGTGAAACCTATGGCCCCCGGGTCTATCTTTATCATATTGATCTCCTACTACTTAGTTATTTCCTTTGCTATTTACTTTGCCTTTATTTTATTTTGCATCTTTTATCATAAAAATACCAAAAATATTATCTTATCATATCTATCAGATCTCACTCTCGTAAGTGGCCTTATAGGGATTGACAACCCCTATTTGTGTTGGTTGCGAGGATTTATTTGTTTTGTGCAGGTACGAGGGACTCGCGCATAGCCTCCTAGTGGATTGATACCTTGGTTCTCAAAAACTGAGGGAAATACTTATGCTACTTTGCTGCATCATCCCTTCCTCTTCGGGGAAAACCAATGCAGTGCTCAATAGGTAGCACTAAGCCTCGGGCCGCATCGTAAGTACTAATACCTTATCCGCCCATAAAGTTTCTCCTCCTCATTGTATTGAAACGATTGGCAAATGTTATTGTAGTCTGGTCCACAATAGCTCCCAGCGATCTTCGTCAGGAGGCTCGCTGGATTCCAAGGCGATGGCCAGTTACTCCCTGCCGGATGCACACTCCCCCAAGACCAAGGAGGATGCGGAGGTGCTGTCCCAAAGGAATGTCCTTGGTGGGGGAGAGGCTCAGGAGGCGCCCGAAGGCGAAACCTTCGTCGCCGGAGACCAAGGGGACTCAATCCCTAATGAGACTGGCGGTGAGGGCGGTACACAGTTCGGCCCTCAAACGGACTCAATTCCGGAGACTGAGGCAGCTCCGGAATCCAGCATGCACCCTCCTTCGATAGCAGGGGGATGCCTGTTGCGCCGGTGGCCCCTGTCCAACCAGGGGCACCGGATAACCTGCTGGAGGCACCACGAGGCGCTACCATCATGGATGAGCAGCCCTTATGGGCATGGTGATTGAAAAGGTTCAGTCCGCCAAGAGCGGATTAACCGAAGCCTGCAGCAGCTTGCTGATAGGTTTTGAGGAAGAGACGCCGAACAAGGAAAAAATCCCAGTGTAGACCAGTAGCCCCTAAGACACTGTCTGGTGTTCGGAAAGAAAAAGCCGGATAAATGATCAATCTCGTTTTAACAGGAAACTAACTTAATTTTTCTGAAATGTAGGCGTCGTTCCTAGCCGTGGCCTCGCATACTGCCGAAGTTTCTGGACTGAAGCAGAAACTGGCGGAGGCCGAGGAGGAGCTGGGCCAAGCAAAGAGGCAGTTCCAGGAGAAACAAGGTAAGCAATAACCTGTAATATATTCGAAAAGAAGAAAATTGTATGCGATGACCAAAATGCCATGATTTGTATAGAAGCGACGACTGAGGTCGAGGCCCTGAGAAAGGCCCTGGCCGAAGCCGAGGGGAAGGTTGTCCTACAGCAAGCCGCCTGTAAGAAGCTCAAGGCTCGGGTCGGGGAGGTCCAGCAGGAGCTCCAAGACTTGGTGAAGAATTGTGAAGCTTTGGAGCACGAGGCCTAGGCCTGAGGGGACGAACTTATCAAGGCTCGTCAGAGCTTAGAGGCCGCAAGGAATGGGGCCCGGGACGCTCTCCAGGGAGATCCAGGAGGCGAAGAAGATCACAGCGGGTAAGGCATTTAACATGCAAAGCAAGTATGTGGAGAGGAAGTACCTTTTACTAACCCGAATTCGGAGTTGCGCAGGGGCTTTGTGGATCTGCCGTGCAGTGTATCCAATGCTGGAGTTCTTCCGAGCCAGGGAAGGGGATTCTCCGGAGAAGCTGTTCTGGTTGCAGTATGCTGTGCTAGAACATTCGGTGGCCTTTTCCGATCAACTGAAGCAGTTTGTCGAGCTGCATAGGGTGGCCGAACTGGCCATGAAGGATTTCGTAATCCGATTATGGCCGGCCGAAGCTATACCTAGAAGTTATTTCGGCCTTGTGAAGCGGGTGGTGGAGGCTTGTCCGTGGCTAGACATCGTCAAGCGATCCGTATGCATCGACGATGCTCGCATGGCCTTCGCTCGTTGCAAGATGTTGTGGGCGAAGATGGATGCCGTCGAGGTGGCCAGGGGGCCACAGGAGGGCAAGGAGCACCGCACACCCGAGTGCTATTTTGCGGATGTCCTGGAGGGATCTCGACTTGTACCAACGCAGTGCGTGCAGGACGTTATTCTCGAATGAATATATCCATGTATTGCCTTGTATGAACAAATCCGCCTTGTAATATATAAATTTTTATTATGTTTTGATTGTTTCCTCCTGTGCGGCCGTTTTGTATGAAATCTGAGGGTTAACCAGTCGTCAGCTTCAGCCCTTGTGTAGGTAGTACGGAGGTGTTCGGGATGGAATCTAAACAATCTTGTTCCAATTATATGGTCCTTGAAGGATTTGTTTAGCGCAGCGAACCTGGCAACCAGACTATGCGGCTTGAACGCCCTCACTTAGCCATAGGAGTTTTATAATAAAACATAGGTGCAGCCCCTCGTATACGAACCATAATGCTGTCAGCGTCTGATCGGGAAGTACCAATCCTTCGCGAAATGCGAAAAAATCTCCAACAATTTGAGACCTCTGAACAGCTGACCAGCTCTCGCCGCATCATGACAGTCAGTTTTCGGCTTTCTCTACTGAGGTGCTCATCTGGTTTAGACCAGGACACAATTACAGTAGTTCTCCCTTTACTACCCTAGCCGATGTAGTGGAACATATGGTAGCAAGCACAGGAGCCGGGCAACCCAACTATTTACCAAAGACATGATTCGGAGCCAATGCATATAATGCTAAATTCAGGGTGCCGAACTATAGTTATAGGAAGTGTTCAGACTTTTTTTGTCGTAGTGTAAGGTGCTATAAAGCCCCTGGCAAACGTCAAACGTACCAAAGTGTACGGGTGCTACCTGATGGGGTTATCCACAGGGAATCTGGAAAAGTAAAGAGAGAAAGAAAACCGAAAAGACATAAAGGTGAAAAGCTGGGGTCCTAAAGCTCCAACTACAAACTGTTTTCATTGTAATGTAATTAGTATGTCAAGGTGCATTGATACAAATAGTGCAATAAGCAATAGTCTATTTAACATGGCGAAACCAAGGGAGAGCTGCATATGGGTCCTGGAAAACAGGTAGAGTTATCATTAACGGAATCACCTAAAAAGTTCCCCATATGTCTACGCTTCACGCCGTCTTTGTGTATTTATCCTACAAGAGGACCGATGACCAGCCCCCCCCCCCGGTTGGGTCCTGTGGGATTGTGACCTGAAAGGAAAACAAGTAAAAGTGAAAGTATATGTGTATCCGATGGCGGTTGAGCCGTGCCATGAGTCACAAGTTTTCTGTGCCTCCGCCAATGCCCATGGAATTTTAAGTGTGTAGTTGTGTATGCGCGGCACGAATGCCACCACTTAATCAGGACTAAGACGGAGGCCGGATTGCTAGTCGAGCTCCTGACGAGCCGAGCTCTCCTGCTACAGAGTAGTTCGGACCCTCTTAAGGGTGTCCGCGGGCTCGGCAGCCGAATGAAGGTTCTGCTTGAGAAGGCCGCTTTGTAATTCTGCTGCTAGGGCAGCTGTGTGCTCTTCCGTACGGAGAGAGTGTTCCATATTGCCAATGACTATTATGACGCTGCATGGACCGGTCATCTTGAGCTTGAGATAAGCATAGTGTGGCACTGCGTTGAATTGAGATAAGCATGAAAGCCGCTGCGGAATGGGACGATATCGAAGATTAACTCCTCGCTTCGGAAGTTGTCCGGAGATCCAAAGACAACCTCTAATGTGATTGAGCCCGTACAGCGGGCCTCTACACCTGGTATGACTCTTTTAAAGGTAGTCCTTGTAGGCTTGATCCGTGATGGGTTAATGCCCATTTTCCGTGATGTATCCTGATAGAGCAGATTGAGGCTGCTACCATCGTCCATAAGGATGCGAGTCAGTTGAACCCCATCAATTATTGGGTCTAAGACTAGTGTGGCTGATCCCCAGTGACGGATACTGGTCGGGTGGTCCCAGCGATCGAAAGTGATTGGGCATGACGACTATGGATCGAATTTTGGGGCGACTGGCTCTATCGCGTAGACATCCCTAAGCGCACGCTTGTGCTCGCTCTTGGGGATGTGGGTGGCATATATCATGTTCACCGTTTTGACCCGAGGGGGAAACTTCTTCTGTCCAACTGTGTTTGGCTGCCGTGGCTCTTCATCATCGTCCTCGCTTTGCGATCCTTTTTCCCTGTTTTCGGCGTTTAATTTCCGGCCTGTTTGAAAACCCAGCACTCTCTATTTGTATGATTAGGAGGCTTGTTGGGGGTGCCGTGAATCTGGCATGGACGATCAAGTATGCGGTCCAAGCTGGATGGGCCCAAATTGTTCTTTTGGAACGGCTTCTTCTGCTGAACGGACATAGAGCCACTGAATCCGGCGTTGACCGCCGTGTCTTTGGTGTTGTCACTGCTATTTCGGCACTTGTATGTATTGCGTCGAGACTTGTCTTTGTTACTTTTAACTTCAGGGGTGCCGACGTCGCTTGCATTGTTTTTGCTATGAGCCAACCAACTGTCCTCGCCCGCACAAAAGCGGGTCATTAGTGCAGTGAGGGCCGCCATGGATTTTGGCTTTTCTTGGCCGAGGTGGCGAGCGAGCCATTCGTCGCGGATGCTATGTTTGATAGCTGCTAGAGCTTTAGTTTCCGGACAGTCAACAATTTGGTTCTTTTTAGTTAGGAACCTTGTCCAGAATTTCCTGGTGGACTCTCCGGGCTACTGGACTATATGGCTTAAGTCACCAGCGTCCGGAGGTCGAAGATATGTACCTTGGAAGTTATCGAGGAAAGCCTCTTAAAAGTCCTCCCAAATGCTGATGGAATTTTCAGGCAGACTGTTTAGCCAATGACGAGCTGGCCCCTTGAGTTTTAGAGGGAGGTATTTGATGGCGTGAAGGTCATCTCCGCGTGCCATATGGATGTGGAGAATGAAGTCTTCGATCCACACCATGGGGTCCGTGGTCCCATCGTATGATTCTATGTTCACGAGCTTGAATCCTTCGGGGAATTTATGGTCCAGGACCTCATTAGTGAAGTAATGAGGGTGTGCGGGGCCTCTGTATCGGGCCATATCGTGGCGCAGCTATGATGGAGTCTGTCTGCGGTGTTCGGCCTGCGCATGACTGGGTTTGTCACGTCCGAATAGGTGCCCGTTGTCACGTGTCGAGGTGCGTCCTCGCAATCTGTAGATTGATCTGGTAGGTCATGCTTTATTGTTCAGGTTCTGCCAGAGGTCATATGTATGGCCGTGGGCGAATTTAGCTTTGCCTCAGTGACGAGGCGGGGCAGGCTGGTGTTCGGGATGAACTGTCGTTTTGTCCCGACCACACGGTGGTCGATCAGCCGCATTGTATGATGGTGGTATATATTCCGGCGCCTCCTCGTCGAACTGAGGTAGCAATTTACGCGTTGGGTAGCTTTTGTTTGGGCGCTTGAGGCCGTATTCTTCAGCTGCTAGGACATCAGTCCACTTATCGTTGAGCAGATCCTAGTCAGCTTGAAGCTGCTGCTGCTTCTTCTTCAGGCTCCTTGAAGTGGCTATTAGCGGGCGTTTGAAGCGCTCCTGCTCAAAAGGTTCCTCAGGCACAATGAAATCCTCGGTGCCGAGGCTCACCTCGTCCTCGGAGAGCGGAAGGTAACTATAGTCATCCGATTCTTTGTGTGTGGCCTGTTTAACAGGGCTAACATGCGCCTCTTCCCGTGCATCTTGTTTGTTTGTTGTGTCGACGGGGTCTTCGTTGTCTTCAGCACCTTCCAGAGTGTCATCTTCTCCTGTGCCGGTCTTGCTATCTTCACTGCGGCGTGACTTAGAGCGGCGCCGCTGACGCTAGTGCTTGGACTGTAATTCGGAAGGTTTATCCTCAACTGGGTCTTCCTTGTCGTCGATGCTGTTTTCCTTAGGTGCATCCACCATGTATATGTCATACGAGGAAGTGGTCGTCCAGCGTCCGGTGAACGGCGGGTTTTGGTCTTCTTCTTCTCCGGCATCATCGTCCATACCATCGATGTCCTCGGAGTCGTAATCAAGCTCATTGGTCAAATCCTCGACCGTGGCTATAAAGAGGGTGGCGGGTGGGAAGCGAAATTCTCCATTCTCAGCCCCTAGTTCAAGCCAGATATAGTTCGGCTAAGAGTCCTCCGCTAAGGACATACTTTTTAACGAGTTTAGCACATCGCCCAGAGGCAAGTGCTGGAAGATGTCTGCGGCGCTGAATTTGAAGATCAATAAACGATCAAGCTCGGCGTCTGCGGACTCGCGTGGTTCAGAACCTATAGTCGGAGACAAGTCCGGTGTTCCAGTGGCATAGGCATCGAGTGAGAGCAGGTCCATGTGCACCTCCAACGCCGTGGAATCTGCGGACTTCGTGGTGGGCTTAATACTGCCATCTTTGGATGGCGCGGCCTACTCTGGCTCTAGGGCCAGAGCGATTATAGGAAAGATCTCCTAGATGCGGCTCGATAACAGATTTAAGTCCTGATCATCGGGGTGATCAGGAGCGGCTACCGCGGTATCGAATCTGGTGAAGATCAAGTCTCCACGGATGTTCGCGATGTAGTTCAAGCTCCCGAATCTGACCTGATGGCCAGGGGCGTAGATCTCGATCTGCTCCAGATGGCCAAACGAGTTGGCCCGCAGTGTGAATCCACCGAACACGAAGATCTGTCCGGGGAGGAAAGTTTCTCTGCAGACAGGGCCATTATTGACGAATGAAGGGGCCATCAAACCCTTCAGCGATAGCACAGAGGAACTCTCAATGAAAGCACCAATGTCGGTGTCAAAACCGGCAGATCTCGGGTAAGGGGTCCTGAACTGTGCGTCTAAGGTTGATGGTAACAGGAGACAGGGGACACGAAGTTCTACCCAGGTTGGGGCCCTCTTGATGGAGGTAACACCCTACGTCCTACTTGATTGATATTGATAGGTATGAGTATTACAAGAGTTGATGTACCACGAGATCGTAATGGCTAAACCCTAGAAGTCTAGCCTATATGACTACGTTATTCAGTATCCGCTATACGGACTAAGTCCACCAGTTTATATAGACATCGGGGGAAGCTAGGGTTACATAGAGTCGATTACATAATATGGAATCTTCATAGTTGTTTGCCAAGCTTGCCTTCCACGCCAAGGAGAATCCCATCCAGACACGGGTACAGTCTTCGGTCTTCTTATCTTCACAGCCCATCAGTCCGGCCCATAGATAATAGGTCGGACGCCCGAGGACTCCTTAGTCTAGGACTCCCTCACCCGTGTCAAGGTGCAGTGGGCGAAGATGGACGCCTTCAAGCTCCCGACTGAGGGACCTCCTGCGGGCAAGGAGCACCATACATCCGAGCGGTATTTTGAGGATGTCCTGAAGGGATCCCGCATTGTAGACGGCCAGTGTTAAAAAGACATTGTCTTTGAATGAATACCTTCATGTTATCCCTTCCTGTATGATGAAAACAAGGCTGATATGTAATATAATGCTTGCTGCCTATTTTAAATTTTTACCTCCTGTGCGGCCATTTTATTAAATCTGAGAGTTGGCCAGTCGTCGGCTTCAGCCCCCACGTAGGTAGTATGCGGGTGTTCGGGTTGAAACCTAAACACTCTTGGTCCAAGATTTTGGTCCTTAAAGGAGGTGTTTAGCGCAACGAAGCAGGCAATCGGACTATGTGGCTTTATCACCCTCACTTAGCCATAGGAGTTTGACAATAGAAATGTAGGCGCGGCCCCTAGTATTCGTTAATCCGGACTAGGGTGCTGTAGACACCTGATCGGGTGAAGGCCAATCCATCGCATAATGCGGAAAAAATCGCAAGAGATTTAGCCTCCGAATAGCTGACCAGCTCATGCTGCATCATGACAGTCAGTTTTCGGCTTTTTCTACTGAGGTGCTCATCCAGATAAACCAGGGCACAATCACAGTATTTCTCCCTTTACTACCCTAGTTGATAGACCGGAATGTAAGGTAGTAAGCATAGGAGCCGGGCAACCCAACTATTGACCAAAGACATGATTCGGAGCCGATGCATATAATGCTAAATTCGGGGGGCCGAACTATACTGTAAAAGTGTTCGGACTTGTTGTTGTAGTATGGAGCGCAATGAGGTGATACGTCTCCAACGTATCTATAATTTTTGATTGCTCCATGATATTATATTATCTATTTGATGTGTTAATGGGCTTTATTTTACACTTCTATATAATTTTTGGGACTAACCTACTAACCGGAGGCCCAACCCAAATTGTTGTTTTTTGCCTATTTTAGGGTTTCGAAGAAAAGGAATATCAAACAGAGTACAAACGGAATGAAACCTTCGGGAACGTGATTTTCTCAACGAACGTGATCCAGGAAACTTGGAATGGGCGTTAAGAAACAACTGAGCAGGGCACGAGGCAGGGGGGCGCGCCCTCCACCCTCATGGGCCCCTCGTTGCTCCACCGACGAACTTCTTCCTCCTATATATATCCACGTACCCCCCAAACATCCAGGAGCACCATGAAAACCTAATTCCACCGCCGCAACCTTCTGTACCCGAGAGATCCCATCTTGGGGCCTTTTCCGGAGCTCCGCCGGAGGGGGCATTGATCACAGAGGGCCTCTGCATCAACTCCATGGCCTCTCCGGTGATGCGTGAGTAGTTTACTTCATACCTAAGGGTGCATAGTTATTAGCTAGATGGCTTCTTCTCTCTCTTTGGATCTGAATATAAAGTTCTCCTCGATCTTCTTGGTGATCTATTCGATGTAATCTTCTTTTGTTGTGTGTTTGTCGAGATCCGATGAATTGTGGATTTATGATCAAGTTTATCTATGAACAATATTTGAATCTCCTCTGAATTCTTTTATGTATGATTTGTTTATCTTTTCAAGTCTCTTCGAATTATCAGTTTTGTTTGGCCTACTAGATTGATCTTTCTTGCAATGGGAGAAGTGCTTAGCTTTCGGTTCAATCATGCGGTGTCCTTTCCTGGTGACAGCAGGGGCAGCAAGGCACGTATTGTATTGGTTCCATCGAGGATAAAAAGATGGGTTCTATATCATATTGCATGATTTTATCCCTCTACATCATGTCATCTTACTTAAAGCATTACTCTGTTCTTAAACTTAATACTCTAGATGCATGCTGGATAGCGGTCGATGTGTGGAGTAATAGTAGTAGATGCAGAATCGTTTCAGTCTACTTGTTGCGGACGTGATGCCTATATACATGATCATACCTAGATATTCTCATAACTATGCTGAATTCTATCAATTGCTCGACAATAATTTGTTTACCCACCGTAATACTTATGCTCTTGAGAGAAGCCACTAGTGAAACCTATGCCCCCGGGTCTATCTTCCATCATATTAATCTTCCAACACTTAGTTATATCTATTGCCGTTTATTTTACTTTGCGTCTTTATTTGTATTTATCATATAAATACCAAAAACATTATCTTGTCATATCTATCGTATCTCACTCTCGTAAGTGACCGTGAAGGGATTGACAGCCCCTTTATCGCGTTGGTTGCGAGGTTCCTATTTGTTTGTGTAGGTGCGTGGGACTCGAGCGTGATCTCCTACTGGATTGATACATTGGTTCTCAAAAATTGGGGGAAATACTTACGCTACTTTACTGCATCACCCTTTCCTCTTCAAGGGAAAACCAACGTAGTGCTCAAGAGGTAGCAAGAAGGATTTCTAGCGCCGTTGCGGGGGAGATTCGCGCCAAGTCAATTCAAGATTTGACTCCCGACAACGAGCCATTTCTGGCATAGTTGCCGGGGTCTATGCACAAGTCAAGACATATCAAGTAGCCATCACAAACTCTTATCCCTCGCATTACATTATTTTCCATTTGCCTCTCATTTCCACTCCCCCACTTCACCCTTGCCGTTTTATTCGCCCTCTTTTCCTTTCGCCCTCTCTTTCCGTTCCCCTCCTCTTTTCCAGTTCGCCTCTTTTTCGCTTGCTTCTTGTTTGCTCGTGTGTTCGATTGCTTGCTTGTCACGATGGCTCAAGATAATACTAAATTGTGTTACTTTACCAATACCAACAATAATGATTTTCTTAGCACTTCGATTGCTCCTCTTACCGATGCTGAATCTTGTGAAATTAATGCTGCTTTGTTGAATCTTCTCATGAAAGATCAATTCTTCGGCCTTCCTAGTGAAGATGCCGCTACCCATCTAAATAGCTTTGTTGATTTGTGTGATATGCAAAAGAAGAAAGATGTGGACAATGATATTGTTAACTTGAAGCTATTGCCTTTTTCCCTTAGAGAACGTGCTAAAGCTTGGTTTTCGTCTTTGCCTAAAAATAGTATTGATTCTTGGAATAAGTGCAAAGATGCTTTTATCTCTAAGTATTTTCCTCCCTCTAAGATCATCTCTCTTAGAAACGATATTATGAATTTTAAGCAACATGATCATGAACATGTTGCACAATCTTGGGAGAGGATGAAATTAATGATACGTAATTGCCCTACACATGGTTTGAATCTTTGGATGATTATACAAAAAATTTATGCCGGATTGAATTTTGCTTCTAGAAATCTTTTAGACTCGGCCGCGGGAGGCACTTTTATGGAAATCACTTAGGAGAAGCTAGTAAACTCCTAGATAATATTATGGTTAATTATTCCAATGGCACACCGAAAGATCTACTAGTAAAAATGTGCATGCAATTGAAGAAATTAATGTTTTGAGTGGAAAGATGGATGAACTTATGATTTTTTTGCTAATAAGAGTGTTTCCTCTGATCCTAATGATGTGCCTTTGTATGCCTTGATTGAGAATTATAATGAATCTATGGATGTGAATTTTGTTGGTAGGAACAATTTTGGTAATAACGCGTATAGAGGTAATTTTAATTCTAGGCCGTTTCCTAGTAATTCCTCTAATAATTATGGTAATTCCTACAACAATTCTTACGGAAATTATAATAATATTCCCTCTGATTTTGAATCTAATAGTAAAGAATTTATTACTTTGCAAAAGAGTTTCAATGCTTTGATTGAAGAAAAATTGCTTAAGATTGATGAGTTGGCTAGGAACATGGATATAATTTATCTTGATGTTGATTCTTTGAAACTTATATCTATTCCACCTAAGCATTATATCAATGAGTCTCTCAAAGCCATGAGAATTTCCATTGATTAGAGCAATGAAAGAAACGCTAGGATGCGTGCTAAGAAAGATTGCTTTGTGAAAATGTGCTCTTCTAGTTTTCATGATAATAAGGATGAAGATCTAATAGTTATTGATGTGTCCCCTATTAAATCTTTGTTTTTCAATATGAATCTTGATAATGATGGTACTGAAGATGAGCCACCTTTACTTAGAAGGCGTTCCAAAAAATCAGACTTTTTCGATCTTGATGCAAAAATTGGTAAAAGTAGGATTGAAGAGGTCAAAACTTTAGATATCAAAGAACCTACTATTTTGGATCTCAAGGAATTTGATTATGATAATTGCTCTTTGATAGATTGTATTTCCTTGTTGCAATCCGTGCTAAATTCTCCTCATGCTTATAGTCAAAATAAAGCTTTTACTAAACATAACGTTGATGCTTTGATACAAACTTATGAAGAAAAACTTGAGTTGGAAGTTTCTATCCCTACAATAAAAATTAAAATTAAAGATCATGAGTGCTATGCTTTGTGTGATTTTGGTGCTAGTGTTCCTGTGATTCCAAAAACTTTGTGTGATTTGCTAGGTTTCCGTGATTTTGATGATTGTTCTTTAAACTTGCACCTTGAGGATTCCACTATTAAGAAACCTATGGGAAGAATTAATGATGTAATTATTGTTGCAAATAGGAACTATGTGCCCGTAGATTTCATTGTTCTTGATATAGATTTCAATCCTTCATGTCCTATTATTCTTGCTAGACCTTTCCTTAGAACGATTGGTGCAATTATTGATATGAAGGAAGGGAATATTATATTCCAAATTCCGCCAAGGAAAGGCATGGAACACTTCCCTAGAAATAAAATTAAATTACCATGTGAATATATTATGAGAGCCACTTACGGATTGCCTAACAAAGATGGCAATACCTAGTTCTATCCTTGCTTTTATGCCTAGCTAGGGGCGTTAAACGATAGCGCTTGTTGGGAGGCAACCCAATTTTATTTTTATTCCTTGCTTTTTGATCCTGTTTAGTAATAAATAATTTATCTAGCCTCAGTTTTGGTTGTGTTTTTTATGTTTAATTAGTGTTTGTGCCAAGAAGAACCGTTGGGAAGACTTGGGTGAAGTCTTTTTGATCTTGCTGGAAAAAACAGAAACTTTAGCGCTCATGAGAATTGCTTCCATTTTTATTTGGAAAGTGATATTTAGTTAATTCTTTTTTAAGATGATTAATAGATAAATTACTCACGTCCATCAATTTACTTTGGAATTTTTGGGATTCCAGAAGTTTGCGTTAGCTACAGATTACTTCAGACTGTTGTGTTTTTGACAGATTCTGTTTTTCGTGTGTTGTTTGCTTATTTTGATGAATCTATGGCTAGTAAAAGAGTTTATAAACCATAGAGAAGTTGGAATACAGTAGGTTTATCACCAATATAAATAAATAATGTGTTCATTACAGGACCTTTAAGTGGTGTTTTGTTTCCTTTCGCTAACGGAGCTCACGAGATTTTCTATTTTGAGTTTTGTGTTGTGAAGTTATCAAGTTTTGGGTAAAGTTTGATGGATTATGGAACAAGGAGTGGAAAGAGCCTAAGCTTGGGGATGCCCATGGCACCCAAAGGTAAAGAAGTACCTCCGGCGGGTTCCGTTTACGGTGTTCGGTCCGGGCATGGTCGGCTTTATATCGTCCGAATAGGCGACCATCATCGTCGGTCGGGGTATGTGATCTGTACGTCGATCGTGTGCGTCCTGCTCGATATCGCAGGTATTCCCACGAGCTGTTTGTTTTGACGGCCGAATGGGTTGGTATGGTGCTTTTCTTGGGCTGCTGCTTTGTCCAGACCGAACTGTGGTCGGCTAGCCGCATTGTTCGATGGTGGTATCGCCCTGCCATCGTATTGAGGGAGCCGCCTATTCTTGGGGTGGCTTTTGACTAGGATGCTAGGGCAGTATTCTTCGGCGGACAAGACCTCGGTCCATCTATCATTTTGCAAATGTTGGCTTGCTTGAAGCTGCAGCTGCTTATTTTTTAGGCTCCTTGCAGTGGCTATAAGCTGGCGTTTAAAGTGCTCCTGCTCGAGAGGTTCCTTGGGCATGATAAAATCTTCGTTGCCGAGGATCTCCTCTTCCTCGGAGAGTGGGAGATAATTGCTGTCCTCCGAGTCCCCATATGTGGTATGTTCACCAGAGCTGTCTTGCCCGCCTTCCTATTCATCCTGATCGGATTCTACCTCCACAGGTTCTTTGGTGTCCGGAATATCGTCTTTTCTGGTTCTGGTAGTGTTTTCTCTTGGGCAATGTGACCTAGGGTGCCTGTGTCCGGGCTGTGTACCAGGCGGTTTATTCACGACCGGATCCTCCTTGTCATCATCGAGAATGTCGTAAGGTGTGTCCATCATACACACATCATACCAGGAAGTGGTCATCCCATGTCGAACGGGTAGTAAGCTCTGGCCTTGCCCCTTATCATTGTCCACATCGTTGATATCTTCGGAGCGGGGGTCGGACGTGTTTGTTAGGTCTTCAATAGTGGCTACAAAGTGGGCGGCGGGTGGGAAATAAAATTCTCCATTGTCCGCAGAAAGTTCGAACCGAACATAGTTCGGTGACAGGTCGCTTGCCAGTGATAGGTTTTTTAGCGAGTTTAGTATGTCACCCATGGCCGAGTGTTGGAAGACATCTGCGGCGCTGAACTTGAGGATCGATAACCGATCGAGTTTGGTATACGCAGGCTCGCAGGGTTCAAAGTTCGACATCGGAGGCGAGTCCGAGGTTCCGTTGATGCGGATACCGTATGAAGTGGAATTTGTGTGCGGCTCTAGCGTCGCGGAATCAGTAGCCCCCATGATGGGGTCGAGCTTCCCGTCTTTGGACGACTTGATCTGCTCCGGATTTAAGGCCAGAGCTGTTATAGGAGCTATCTCCTGGATGCGGCCCGATGACAGATCTCTCCGGGAAGAAAGGTTTCTCCCTGGACAACGTCATTACTGACGATCGAAGGGGCCATCGAGCCTTCTGTCGACGGCATAGTGGAACTCTCAATGAAAGCACCAATGTCGGTGTGAAAACCGGCGGATCTCGGGTAGGGGGTCCCGAACTGTGCGTCTAGGATCGATGGTAACAGGAGACGGGGGACACGATGTTTACCCTGGTTCGGGCCCTCTCTATGGAGGTAATACCTACTTCCTGCTTGATTGATCTTGATGAATATGAGTATTACAAGAGTTGATCTAGCATGAGATCGTAATGAGTAAACCCTAGAAGTCTAGCCTATGAATATGGTAATGAGTATATGTGGTGTCCTCTCCGGACTATTCCCTTCGGTTTATATAGACACCGAGGGGATCTAGGGTTTACATGGAGTCGGTTACATAAAAAGGAATCTTCAGTCGCCAAGCTTGCCTTCCACGCCAAGTAGAGTCTAATTCGGACACGAGTATGGTCTTCAACCTTCACAGCCCATCAGTCCGGCCCACGGATAGCAGGTCGGACGCCCGAGGACCCCCTAGTCCAGGACTCCCTCAGTCGGCGAGTCTGTCTATAGCGAGAAGAGGTTCTCCGTCCAGTTCAGTGCTCTCTCGCTGCTCCCTCTCGGTTGCCTCTCATGCTTATGCGCAATTCCACACAAATTCTATAGGGTCATCAGCTTAGACTCGGCTATTGTTAGTTCCTAGAGGATCAAATGATATGCTTATTTTCAGTAATTTTTAGATATATTATGGGGAATCTTGTGCTACTGCTGTCAGTCCCTAGTCCCTAGTGCTACTGCTCTAAATTCACTTGCATGTTTGACTAATTTTACTTGGCATTGCACTGCTTGCCAAATTGATTTTCTTTCTTGCTGCCACAAAAAGTCAGTACTCCCTAGTGTTGAATCAGTATTTACATGCTTGCAAATATTGGTCTGAATCTGCGATGCTCCCTAAAGTTCACTAAATCTCATGGAGTAGATTATGTATCCTTAATTTTTTTTATTGCTTTGTTCATAATATATTGGCTCTAGATTTTTTTGATTCTTCTCTTCTGACTCATGTAACAGCTACCTTGCCTGGCACTCGTACTATTATGCTATACTATTTTACTATCTCTATGTTCTTCACTGCCCCTCGAATGTAAATGACAACATTGAAAATGGCTCAAACCTGAAGTACTTTAAATAGATTGTCATTTCAGTCAACTTGCATAGTCTCTGCCTGTTTATAATGTTAAATTTTGTTCGATAAGTTCACTTTTTACTGATAAAATTTTGTAAGCACAACACAGTCTCTGCCTTTTGTTAAACTCATAGTTGTTGTTTAGTTGTAATTCCTTTCGCATTGTACAATTGTATAGATACTGTCCCATGCACAAGTGATATTCATGCCCAGCCAAATGATATCTTGTGCTTTCCAAAGTGATCTGTACCCATGTCTCTACCTTTTCCCCTACTTGTATACATATTTTGTTCTTAACTGAATTCCTCTCACAGTAGCTCCATGCAAAAGAAGGTTGAAAGGAGCAGGGGAGTTTGTGACTGCTATAGAAGGACTAAAGGGGGTCCATATTGAAGATCGATAGAAGCAATAGAGCTTGTAATACTTTCATTGCCATTGTATTTGTGTTGTATGATGTATCTGTATTTACTCACAAAAAATGTATTCATGTTGTAATACTTTGATTGCCATTCTGGCTACTATTTCAAGCAGTGTATTCTAGTCAGCTGTTCAGGGGCTAGGATTTTTGTTTTTTTCTGAAAGGGGGGTGGATTTGGGGGTTTTGTATGGTTAATTAAGGTGTTTCATATATTGTGTTAGGTACCTAATTAATTAATAGAGAGAAGTGTCCTCTCTTATCTCCGTGCTTGGTCGATGCTACGTACTATACGTATAGAGAGGCCCTCGACACGCTAGCTAATAAGAAAATGAAGGAAACCATTAAGTACAGAAGTTCGTCATGCGTACCGAGAGAAGTGATCGACCTCTCCTTCTCCGAGAGATTGGTCGAACAACAAGTTTTCGTATTATCTATCCAATGCTACTGGCTACATACATATACAATATGTGAGATCTCTTACAATCCCCTAGCATCTGAAATCAAGTTCCACATGGTATTCTCCGGCTTTATTGATGACGTGGTCAAGAAAGAATCCCGCTAATTCCTCTTGAATTGCTTTCATGCGATCTTCTGGTAGGAGTTCAATCCGCATCTCCCACGTCTAATTTGAAGAAGGGGGTTAATACATATATATGAATGAACCTCAACAGAAATGATGGTGTAATAAAATGAAATTGTGAATATTATTGCTTACGCACATCAAATTGTCTTTTAGAGTAGCCCCGCTTATCTTTGCAAGTCACGTTGTAGATGAACTCGCACAGTAATCATTCCCTTGTTCCTGTCAATGAAACTGATAATGAAGCATTATAAATGGCATTGATGAAAGTAGCTAGAATCAACGGGAGATGCGCGGAACTAGCTAGCTAGTAATACTTACTTTCGGGTATGTATATCGCAGCTCCTTCAGTAGTCCCGGAGCTTCTTTGGTGAAATTTTTCCAAACCCTGCAAGACAAAGAAAATAATTATTACTTGAGATATCAGGAAATGAACAAAAAGTTGCCGATATGGTGCGATAATGATCGATTGAACTTACTTGTTGAGAATCTTATTCATGTTCGCATAGGTCTCGGGATCTTTTCATCTCGAGTCTAAGACGGTTACTAGTATCTGCTCAAGCTTAATCTCCAGGAGAATATAGTGGAAGCTGCACATGCATGCATAACTCATCAATTACATTACTATAACCTTGCTCGAGTAATAAGGGAAACCGAATATGCACAAGACAGTAACACTCACTTCATGTTGTAAGGAAAGAATATTTTATCTTTATTTTGATTTATTATCAATGATTTGAGCAAGTTGGCCTCGGCATCTTTGGCGCTCTTTTTAACCTGAAATTCATCTATGAGACTTGTGTTAATGAACCCAATATCATACATTTCTGCTTTTCTCACTCGATGATCTTCTATCTGCATAATATAGTGAGGATAATTATAAATACATGCAATGAAAGAGCTGAGCTATATATAGAGACTTAATGACAGAAGTAGTACTTACAGACAGTAGCAAATGACCGTTAATTTATCGAGGGCCTTTCGATTGAAGAACTGGAAGAACTCCTCAAATGGAACATACAACAGATCAATTCCAACGAGGTCGTGCTCCTCTTTAACTCTTAGATACAAACTATCCATCCCCCAGACTCTTTGTGGGTTTTCATGTACCAATCATGGAATCTTCGCATCATCGTTGTTAGAGAATTTTCATCTTTGACGAGAGGCTTCCCGTACTCGTATCTGTGTCCGTCCACCTTCAATAAATCATAATGCACATCGTTGGGCAGCTAATCTCCAAGATTGCTATAAACGGGCAGCATCCCCGGCACAATAGCGACGATGTCGCTAGACACATTGAGCGGGGGGCATGATTGGTTCGCTTGTTCGCCGAGCTGGGCAATTTTTTTCCCAGCTGCTCGTCGTTCTTTTAACCTTTGATCCCTGACAGTACTTCCCGACCGCTCCGCTTCGAGATATACCTTTTCAGTAACGCGCTCATAGTTGGTTTTCGGTGGAGACTTTGGTGGTTTCCTCAGGGCATCGATAGTGCGCTTTGCTTTCACCGGATCTACCTTCTCCTCTGGAGGTGGCTGTCTCCTGCTTTCACCCCTTCAAAGAAGTCCGCCACTTCTTTTTCCATGATCTTCTTGTTTTCTTCCACGGTCCTCTCGTACGGTAACTTCTCTAGAGGCTTTAGAGGTGGACCGTATCTGTATTGCCACCCGCCTCTGGCTATACTGATAGACGCCGGAGTAGACGGAGCGGCTGCGGCTATCTTCTTTCGTGCTTGCTTACAAGGCAGAGGAGAAGGACTATGACGCGCCGGAGCAGCTTGGCCGGCGGCGGGTCTCTTCTGCCCTTGCTGGCAACGCGGAGAAGGAGGAGGCTGGTGGCTG
The DNA here is from genome assembly GCF_002162155.2 of Triticum dicoccoides. NCBI lineage: Eukaryota > Viridiplantae > Streptophyta > Magnoliopsida > Poales > Poaceae > Triticum > Triticum dicoccoides. The sequence goes on along the minus strand of NC_041388.1, from coordinate 704,345,608 downwards.
CTCGGGCGCGCCGGCGCAGGCGGAGAAGGAGGTGGAGTGCCGCCATCCACCGGAGAAGGAGGCTGAGTGCCCTGATCACTCGCCGGAGGAGGAGGCGGTGGAGGAGGCAGAGTGCCCTGACTCGCTGGAGGAGGAGGAGGAGGCGGAGGCGTCCAGTTCGGAAGGTTGATGAGCTCCTTCCGCCATAGGCATGGAGTCTTCAGACAAGAACCCTGCCGAGTCTCCCCATCACCCGTAGGGTGGTCAAGCTGGAGGTCCTCAAATCCTTCTGTGATTTCTTTCACCTTGACCCTGGCATATCCTTTTGGAATCGGCCGGCAGTGAAAAGTTGCGCCAGGTTCAGGAGGTGCAACAGAGCCAACAACCGCCTTGACTTTCAATTCCATCCACTGCGTCATAAGGTGGCAATGCTGAGACTCCGTGATAGCATCCACGGGGTAGCTAGCAGGAGTCGTGAAGACAGGTTCCTGAAGCAGCTCCTTGGAAGCCACGCTGCTTCTCCGCTGAGATGGCGGGGTAGCTTCGGGTGTAGCTTCCGCAGGTCGCGTGCTACGAACTGTGTCTCGTTCCTCTAGCGCTTGTACCCTTGCGTGCAACGCCTGTAGTTGGGTCAACTCCTTTTTCTTCTTCCTCTCCCGGCGTTTGTAACCGCATGAGTCAAGAAATCCAGCCTACCACGAAAGGGAGCCTGGCATGCCTCGTGTCAGTCCGGGGTACTCAGGATTCCCGAGGGCCTCTGTGAGCTCGTCGTTCTCTCTGTCCAGAACGAACGTCCCTTGCTGCGCCTTTTCGATATATTCCTGAAGCTTCTCGATGGGTGTGTTCAGCTGCTCGTTGGTCCAAATGCACTTCCCTGTTACAGGGTCCAATTTTCTCCCAACCCCAAAGAACCAAGTCCTGCAACGGTCTGGCCAGCATCGCATCTCTGGTTCGATCCCTTTATCAATGAGGTCATTCTCAGCCTTGTCCCACAACGGCCAGGCTTTCAGGTACCCACCTGACCCCATGCATGGTGATGCTTCTTATTTGCAACATTTTTCTTGTTTGTCGCTGACATCTTCGCTGCTCTCTCAGATTTATTTTTGGTGGCAAATGCGGGCCACTGATCTTTGATCGTCTCAAATCGGCCGATGAATTCTGGAGTCTTGTCTTGGTCAAAAAACGACGATTTCAGCTCATTCTTCCACCTCCTGAATAGCTCAGCCATCTTCTTAAGAGCATAAGCCTTGATCATTGGCTTTTTAACTAGATTCTCCGGATCCTCCTCTGACGGGAAGGTCAAATTTTCCTGCGGCGCGGTCCAAAGAACAGCTTTCTTCCTATCGCTGACATAAGACACCTGAGAGTCTTTGTCCTTAGGCTTCAACCATTTCTCGATGCTGATCGGGATCATGTCCCTAACTAGAACCCCGCACTGAGTATTTAAAAATTTCTTGGTCCGGAGGGGTTCAATCGGTTGGCCAGCGTGATCAATTTCGATAATCATGTACCTTTCATCCGCGCACAACTTTCTCTTCGGGCCTCGTCTCGTTACCAAATTGTTGCTCGATCCGGAGGGCTAGAAAAGAAGAAAAAGAAGAGAGTTAATATGTGTACATACCAAAAACAATTAATGCATCAATTAGCTATAGTCAGCACATGCTTAATTAATTAATATATATACCTAGACGGACTCCGTTCGGTCACCGGAGCCGTCATCACGGTGTCCTTCCCCCTCCATTCGGTCACCGGAGCCGTCATCACGGTGTCCTTCCCCCTCCATTCATTCACCGGAGCTGTCATCACGGTGTCCTTCCCACTCCATTCGGTCACCGGAGCCGTCATCACGGTGTCCTTCCTCCACCATTGTTAGATCACTGTCGTAGCCTACTTCTGCATCCTGTCTTTTCAGACCATCAATGCATGCGATATTGAGAAACGACAAGACAGCATCACTTCCGTGTGCGATTATCTCCCCCAACACCGCTTCTTTGGCTTCGTCTCGGGGTGCGGATCCATAGTTTCTGCAAATATTTACGACATGGTAATTATTATTCAAACATGACAGATGGATATATTAGTGGCAAACATGGAACTAGCTAGCTAAGCACAATAAGGAATCATATTAGTGGCCTGGCCTCGACGCTTCTCTAGGGTTTGGGGTGGCCTCGGCAACGCTTCAAGGGTTTGGGGTGGCCTCAACAACGCTTCAAGGGTTCGGGGTGGCCTTGACGACAACGCTCTTTTAACTTGGTAAATTTAGGTGGCCTCAAGAGAGTTTGTCGATCGGGTACGGGCGCGGTGGGAGGGGGTAGGAGACCGACATAGTTTTTTTCTAGGGTTTGGGTGTCCTCGAGAGTTTTGGTCGAGCGAGAGGGCCGGGGGGTTCTCCGGACGTCCCCCTTCACTTTAACAAAGAACTACCTTAAAAAAGAATTGCTTCGCCGCGAGTCCTTCTTCATTTTTTCCTTTGTTTTATCTTATATGTTTGTTTTCGTTTTCTTTCTACATTTTCGTACATAAAAAAAATAAAGTTTCTACATAAAAGTGCACAATTTTTATGAACAAATTACAACATCTAAATAAATATAACTATACATCTAAAATTTTCCTAATCTTAAAACTAAACTAAACTAAAATAATCTAAAAAACATGTAAAAACATCTAAAAATCTAATAGCTAGCATGGCTCCAGCACGGCAGGGCAAGGGCGCGGGACAGGGGAAGGGCGTGGGAGCAGGCTGGTGCTCACATGGGACGGCGGGGCACGGTGGGCGGTGCGTCAGGGCCGGCTGGGGTGCAAGGGTCGACGCCGTCGTCGGGGCAGAGGGCATCAGCGGCGGCGGCGACGACGTTGAGCAGCCTAACGGCGTCGGTGGCGGCGGCGATGGCGACGTTGAGAAGCCTGACGGCGTCAGTGGTGACGACGACGGCAAGGTGGACTACGGGCGTCGAGCGGCGACGGCGAGGAGGAGCAGGGGCGTCGGGGGAAGAAGTGATGGATTTGGTCGAAACTGCTAAGTGTTTTTCTTATATACCCAGGGCATTGGTACCGGTTCGTGGCACTAACCGGGACCAATGCCCCCTTTAGTCCCGGTTGGTGCCACCAACCGAGACCAAAGGTCTCATTTCAGCAGCGGCCATTGGTCCTGGTTTGTGGCACCAACCGAGACTAAAGGGGTGCATTGGTACCAGTTCGTGGCACCAACCGGAACTAATGCCCCCCATTTAGTCCTGGTTGGTGCCACCAACCGGGACCAAAGGCCTTGCACAGCGGGGTGGTGGTGGGAGTTTAGTCCCACCTCGCTAGTTGAGAGGGGCACGCAGTTGTTTATAAGCCCCACTGTCGCACCCCTCTCGAGCACTTCTCCATTGCAGGATTATGGGCCTAATTGTGACTGCTATGCCTGATGGGCCTACAGGGCCTTCTGCGGGCCTGAATCCTGGCCCATGGATGGGTTTCTAGTCGTATTCAGGCCGTGGTGGCCTAGTAGGTGGCAATTTTTTTTATTTTTTCCCAGTTTTTTGTTTTCTTTTTTTCTTTATTTTTTTATTTTGTTTCTAATTACAACAAAATATTTATTTATTTTATTTTGTTTCTAATTACTTATTTATTTTATTTTATGATAATTCTTTTTGCTATTAAAGTTTCTAACAAAAAAAGTTCTGTATGAAAATTCTTTTTGTTTTTAATGATTTTGAATAGAAAATACTTTGATAATTTTAGTTGCATCAATTTTATATAATTTTATTTTCATAAATTTTAGAAGTTACTTATAATGCTTTTAACAGAAAATACTTTGATAATTTTAGTTTCATAACTTTTATTTCTGTTATTAAAGTTTATTTTACTTTATTTTATTTTGTTTCTACTTATATATTTTATTAACATTTATATTGTTTTGTTTGAAATTATTTATTTATTTTATTTTATGATAATTCTTTTTGCTATCAAATTTTCATGCATTTACTGATTTTTTTGAGTTCTAAGACCCTGAAATTGAAAAGCATTTCAAAGGAACTCTGAAAAGGTTAAAAGTTGGCATGGTATCATCATTTCACCCACATAGCATGTGTAAGAAATTATATAGTGTTACGGCAAAAATTGGATGCACTTCGTGTACAAGACAATCTCTTTCGAAGTATCAGGGTTTCATACGGAAATTTGTCTGTTACAAAGGGATTTCATTTTTTTAACTTATTTGAACTCCGTAGTTCTTCTCTGTGCAAAATGCACCATTCAAAGCCACATCATCAATTTTCAACCCTTTCTGACTTCATTTGTTATTTTTCATGCATTTACTGATATTTTTTCAGCTATAAGACCCTGAAATTGAAAAGCACTACAAATGAACTCTCAAAAGGTTGAAATTTGGCATGGTACCATAATTTCACCCACATAGCATGTGCAAGAAAGTAGAGAGGCTTACGGAAAAACTGGATGCAATTAGTGTTCAAAACAGACAATCTCATTGGAAGTATCATGGTTTCATACGGAAACTCGTCTGTTACAAAGGGATTTCATTTTTTTGAAGTTATTTGAACTCCATAGTTTTTCTGTGTGCAAAATGCACCATTCAAAGCCACATCATCAATTTTCAACCCTTTCTAACTTATTTGTTATTTTTCATGCATTTACTGGTTTTTCCAGCTATAAGACCCTGAAATTGAAAAGCACTAGAAATGAACTCTAAAAAGGTTGAAAGTTGGCATGGCATCATCATTTCACCCACATAGCATGTGCAAGAAAGTAGAGAGGCTTACGGCAAAAACTGGATGCACTTCGTGTACAAAACGGACAATCTCTTTTGAAGTATCAGGGTTTCATACGGAAACTCGTCTGTTACAAAGGGATTTCATTTTTTTGAACTTATTTGAACTCCATAGTTTTTCTGTGTTCAAAATGCACCATTCAAAGCCATATCATCAATTTTCAACCCTTTCTGACGTCATTTGTTATTTTTCATGCATTTACTGATTTTTCAGCTATAAGGCCCTAAAATTGAAAAGCACTACAAATGAACATGGATAGATAAGTGACCAAATTAATAGTAGTTCATCATCACATTAAAACCAAAGTACATACATAGTTCAAATTGAACAACATATAGCTCTCCAAAGCATCTAGTTAAACCATACATTGAAACTATGTAAAACCTTTCAATGCAACAACAAATGCGATCATAATCACAACTAAGGTAACAATTGATCCAACGGCATAATGATACCAAGACTTGATATGGATGGCATATTTTCTAATCTTTCTTATCTTCAACCGCATTGCATCCATCTTGATCTTGTGATCATCGACCACATCCGCAACATGCAACTCCAATATCATCTTCTCCTCCTCGATTTTTTTTTATTTTTTCCTTCAAGTAATTGTTTTCTTATTCAACTAAATTTAACCTCTCGACAATAGGGTCGGTTGGAATTTCCGGTTCAACAACCTCCTACATAAAAAAAATCTATGTCACGTTGGTCGGCATAATTGTCACAAACAATAAATGAACCAAATAGTTATAAAAAGATAATATATACCACATCCGAATCATAGACAGGACGAGGGTCGACCGGGGCGGATACCAGAACCATCACACTATATAATAACAAGGAATATTAAAAGTAAGAAAATTAGACAAGTATCAGCGTGGGCGATCGACGACGGTGAAGACGGGGACGGGATGTGACGGACCGCTAAACCTAGAAAAATCTCGGGGAAAATGGAGGTCGGAGGTCGAGTTTCGAGAGAAGAAATATTAACTAGTGTGGCTCGAACATTTCATCGAACACCTCATGTTCATAGGATGTGAGCTAGAGCACCCAAATGCCCTCCCCTCGCCGGCCAGCAAAAAACAGAGCAGTGTGGAGTGCTCTGCTCGCCGGCGATGGGCTATATATATAGGCAAATCATTTGTCCCAGTTCGTGGCTGGAACTGGGACCAATGGATGTGGGCCAGGAGCGAGGACCATTGGTCCCAATTCGTGCCTAGAACCGGGACAAATGGGTCCAAAGAACCGGGACCAAAGCCCACAAGGCAGCAGCCAGCCACCTCGGCTCATGAACCGGGACGAATGCAACCATTGGTCCCGGTTCGTATAAGAACCGGCACTAATGGGCTGGCCAGGCCAGAATGAAGGCCCCTTTTTCTACTAGTGTTGTTAAGCCTGGCCCATGTAGCTGACCAAAATTAATCGGGAAAAAAATATAAAAATGTCCAAATTGTTGGGCTCGGCCCATGTAAAACACCAAACTGGACCGGGCTGAATCTTCGCAACTTTGCCACATCACATTGCCATGTCGGATCCGACGTGGCCTGGGCAGAGAGCTAGCAACCAAAACAGAAGGTCGTTGAAACAATGACCATTTGTTTTGGTCATTGCCTTCCACGACCTTCTCACAGAGAAGGTCATTAATTTCAGTGTACGACCGTCGGCTTTTGACCATCTGTTTTTGGTCAAAAAAGGTCACAAATGAAAATCAATGACCTTTCAGTGAACAATAGTCATGATCGCAAGTTGACATATTTCTTGTAGTGATCTTGGAACACCCTGCTCCAGCAGTTGTCCACGGGGCAATTGTCGCATGGGTCTGATGTCTTCCAATGGAACCTCCATGGGAATGGACAATTCTCAGTGGAGTTAATGTATAGAGAGTTAATCCAGTCTGATGTGCCAGTTGATAACAACAAGAAGATCTGGAAGATGAAGATACCTCTTAAGAATGAAATATTTGCATGGTATCTTCCTCGCGGAGTCATTCTTACTGAAGATAACCTTATTAAGAGGAATTGGATTTAAAGTGCGCAATGTGTCTTTTGTCATCATGATGAGACAATAAAACATTTATTCTTTCAATGCAAATTGGCTCATTCTATATGGTTAATCATCCAAATAGCTTCTGGCTTGTATCCTCCACATTGTGTTGCTAATGTATTTTGCAACTAGTTACATGGGATTGATCATAGGTTTAGAGCTCTTCTCGGGGTGGGAGCGCTTGCTGTTATTTGGTCGCTTTGGCTATGTAGGAATTATAATCTTTTTAATGATAAAAGTACTTCTCTGATGCAGGTTATCTACAGATGTACCGGGACTCTTCGTTTATGTTCATCTCTACAATGCGTGGAGAATCTAGACCTGTTTACGGAGGTGTGTACACGATTGGAGGCTAAGGCGAGGGATACTTTTACCCAACATGGGTGGCATCATGATCTTAGGATTGCCCCCCCCCCATGCTTTAGGCGTTATACAGACTCTACATGTCTCTTTGTATTTCACCTTTTTAATTTTTCATTTGTGTTAGAGGAATTTATTTGGCTGTGTGCATCTTAGTTATGCAGAGGTCGGGTGTAATACTTAAATCTTTTAAGTAATACTAGGAAGTATGCCCGTGCGTTGCAACGGGAGCAAAAGTCACACGCTCGTATGGCAATAAGCATGCATCAACCCCTCTCCCCACCCTCAAATAGGTCCACATTATCTATTTCAACTCGAAGCTGTCAAGGGCTTGAATTTTCTCTCCTTTGCTTGGATTCTACTCTGTACCTCCCCCCTTGGAAAAAGGTTTTGTAGCTCCCAGGTATCCCTACACCCCCATAAACAGTAAAAAAACTATAGAAAACAAATAAGAAAACTAAAATTTTGTGACATCAAATATGCTCAAACATTTTTGGTGCTTGCAATTTTTTGTCGAGAAATATCATCCGATGAGCTCTATACATGACAAATGAAACCAGTGCTTAAAACTTTGGGCATATTTGATGTCATGAATTCCTTTTTTAATCTGTTTTGTTTTTTATAAGTTATTACTGTTCATGAGGTTGTAGGGACACCCGGAGAATAAAAATCAATCTCTTTCCATTCGTATGCAGCCTGCCGGTGCTCACCTTCAACTCCTTGCATAATTGAATACACGTAGAGAACAAACTAATGTAGGATGGAAGATTAATATGAGCATATGATGAGTAGTCGTCCACTCTTCGCTTGCACCAGGACCCACTCGATCATGATTTGCAAGTACCTGATGCCTTCTCCCCCGTTCAGCCCTGTGACCAAATACTTCTCTTCCGTCCCTTATTATTCCTTTCCTTATTTCCAGCCCCATCAGCATAGGATGCGATGAATCCATCAGGGCTCCTTTCTTTCTTTATTCCTTTCCTTATTTCTGAATCCACGAAGCGCTCCTTTCATTATTTCTTTGACTCAATCCTTTCCTTCCTTCCTTTGCTTATTAATTCCTACAGTGACTCCTTGATACTAGGGAAGTTAAAAACATATATAAATGAAAGTAATTTTATTTAAGGAGGCGAGGTGGATTTTGTATAACGTCGGAGCCGTACAATGCCGATGGGCCGGCCCATAGTCTCCATCCATCCAGTACGTACACATAGATTTTATCTCTGTGGAAGAATAACAGTGCTATCTAGTTGGATGGTTATTATATGTGTTATCAACCGGGTGGTATAGAGTTCGAATCACAACCCTGCTAGTTAACTTTTTTGTATGGAAATAGATGTAAAGATTTTTTTGACGGCAAAACAGATGTGAAGTTTATCTCTTATGGTGTGATGGAAGGAGAAAAAAAACCTAACTCCTTTTAAATCTTAGCTGTCAATCTTTGTCATTAACATAAAATCAACGGATATAAAATGATGATTTATAGAGAACTTTGAAAGTTTATGTCCTTTAATTTTAGGTATAGATGGCTTAGGAGGAAAGGGCATGGGTTTCTGAACCCAAGATTGTCTTTCTTTACCATGTTTTGTAGCAACAAAGTCTCTCTTATCATAATGTTGATTCCTTGATTGTGGGTTATCAAGATCAATAGCAGGTTCAATTTCTACATCATTATCATTACTAGGTTGAGCATCAACATTAGCATCAGAAATAGAAATATCATTGGGATTCTCAGGTGTGTCTATAGCAGGTCCACTAGCATGCAAAGTCCTATCAATTTTGTTTTTATTTTTAGTACGAGGACTAGGTGCATCAGTATTACTTATCTGAGAATCCTCCTCAATTCTCTTATGATGGTCCTCAGGATACAAAGGTTCCTGAGTCATTTTACCACCTCTACTCATAACCCTAGCAGCATTAACATTATTCTTACTACTCAACTCATTAAGCAAATCATCCTGAGCTTTAAATACTTGTTCTACTTGAGTTGTAACCATGGAAGCATGTTTACTAATATTCTTAAGATCATTAACAGTTCTACTCATATAATCACCCAAGTGGTCAAGCATGTAAGCATTACTTTTCAATTGTCTACTAACATGAGCATTGAAATTTTCTTGTTTAACAATAAAATTATCAAAATCATCCAAGCATTGGCTAGCAGACTTATTATGAGGAATATCACCTTCATCAAATATACGGAGAGAGTTTACCTCCACTACCTGTGTCAGGTTATCAAGACCATGCATTTCTTCAATAGGAGGTAAATTTTTAACATCTTCAGCTTTAATACCTTTTTCTTTCATAGATTTCTTCGCCACTTGCATATCTCCAGGACTGAGAAATAGAATACCCTTTTCTTCGGAGTTGGATTCGGAGTTGGTTTAGGAAATGTCTAATCATTATCATTACTAAATATATTATTCAATAGCAATTCAGTATGCTCAACAGTTCTTTCCCTAAAAACACAACCAGCAGAACTATCCAGGTGGACTCTGGAAGAATCGGTTAGTCCATTATAAAAGATATCAAGTATTTCATTTTTCTTGAGAGGATGATCAGGCAAAACATTAAGTAATTGGAGAAGCCTCCCCCAAACTTATGGGAGACTCTCTTCTTCAATTTGCACAAAATTAAATATTTCCTTTAAAGCAGCTTGTGTCTTATGAGCAGGGAAATATTTTTGTGAGAAGTAAGAAATCATACCCCGGGGACTACGCACACAACCAGGAGCAAGAGAATTAAATCATATCTTAGCATCACCCTTTAATGAGAAAGGAAACAGTTTGAGAATATAGTAATAGAGAATGTTTTCCTCATGAGAAAATAGGGTGGCTATATCATTTAACTTAGTAAGATGTGCCACAACAGTTTCAGATTCATAACCATGAAAAGGATCAGATTCAACCAAAGTAATTAACTCAGGATCGACACGGAATTCATAATCCTTATCAGTAACAAAGATAGGTGAAGTAGCGAAAGCAGTATCATAGTTCATTCTAGCATTCAAGGATTTTTATTTTAGCTTAGCTAACAGTTTCTTAAGATCCTCTCTATCATTGCAAGCAAAGAAGTCTCTAGCAGTTTCTTCATCCATAACATGACCCTCGGGAACAATAGGCAATTCATATCTAGGGGGAGAATCATAGTCATCATTTTCAATAATATCATGAATTTGAGTAATTTCATTCTCTCTAACCCTAGCAAGTTGTTCATCAAGAAATTCACCTAGTGGCACGGTATCATCAAGCACAGAAGTAGTATCATCATAAGCATCATTCATAGTAGAAGTGGCATCATCAATAACATGCAACATATCAGAATCAATAGCAGGGGAAGGTGTCACAAGTTTACTGAAAACAGAAGGAGAATCAAGTGCAGAGCTAGATGGCACTTCCTTACCTCCCCTCATAGTTGAGGGAAAAATCTTGTTTCTTTGATCTTTCAAGTTCCTCATAGTGATCAACAAATATATATCCCAAGTGACTCAGAGAATAGAGCTATTCTCCCCGGTAACAGTGCCAGAAAAAGGTGTTGACACTAGTAGAAAAAGGGTCAAATGTGAAGCACATTAGTGCAAGTTTGAATTTGAGCCGGCACTAATGTGTCCATTAGTGTCGGTTCCAACGGCTTGGCGAGCGGACATCATTAGTACTGGTTCGTGGCGAACCTTTAGCACTAGTTCATGCCACGAACTGGTACTAAAGTGAGTGGTGGCAGGATGTTGTCAGTCCGGGCGCCTTCAGCACCTTTAGTACCGGGTCGTATCATGAACCGGTACTAAAGGTCGTCCTACATACACCCTTCGTCCACCCGAGCTCGCTCTGTTCTTCCCCTTTCCCCTCTCCTCTCTGTTCTTTCCCTCTTCCTCTCAAGCTCATCACACATTTTGCCCAAAATTTGTCAACATTTGAAGGCCCCCATCCATTCAAATGATCACAAAGGTTAGCAACTTTGTCCTTTCATCTCTCATTGCTAGATTAGCTCTTGCAATGCTTTATATAGTGATTGATTTGTGAGTTTAGTAATTTGGGAGGAAATATATATGTGTGCTAGTATTTGATTTTTATGCAATTTGAGGTCAAAATAACACTTAGTTTGCATATGAAGGTGCGATTTACTTAGTGCCTTCTAAATCTCCGTCGTAACCACCGTCGGTCGCCTGCAACGTCCCGTCGCCGGCACCACCTTGTGGTGAGCCTCTTGTTCATGAATGTTTTATATAAAAATTGATGTTTGTGTGATTTGGATATACAGTTACTCGTATAATTATCTTACCCATACATTGTTTGTTATACATAGTGCCATGGTTTTGATATCCGTCCCCGTCGAACCTCGTCCGGGTTATGATTTGGATGTGGTATATTCTCTTTTAAAACTATTTGTTGCATTTTGTGTTTATGACAAAGTATGCCCATCAAGTTCACATAGATATTTTTTTGTAGGAGGTAGTTGCAGTGGAAATTCCAACCGACCCTATTGTCGAGAGGTTAAATTTAGTTGAAAGAGAAAACGAGGATTTGAAGGAAAAATTGAAAAGAATTGAGGGGGAGAAGATGGAATTGGAGTTGCATGTTGCTGATGTCGTTGATGATCACAAGATTAAGACGGAGAAAATGCGCTTGAAGATTAGAAAGATTAGAAAATATGCCATTCATAGTGACGCTTGGCATCATTATGCTATTGGATCAATTGTACCTTAGTTCCGATCTTGATTGCATTTGTTCTTGCATTTAAATTCTTTAGCTAGAGAGTTATTTGTTTGTTGCATTTAAGTGTTGTATGAACTTTATGTATGAAATTGTATTAATTTTCTCTTTTTTGGTGTTCTGTAATGAAGATGAGCCGACAATGGATGTACGATGACCGATGCTCTCCCGAGTTCATTAATGGCGTGCAAACTTTTCTGCTTGTGACTGAGGCAAACAAGCGGGCGGATGGTTTTATGCCTTGTCCATGTGCTGGCTGTAATAATGGTCTAAATTACTCTAAGTCATGAACCATTCATGTCCACATGTTTAAGTCCGGTTTTGTGCCCCACTATAATGTTTGGACCAAGCATGGAGAAAGATGGGTTATGATGGAAGACAATGAAGAAGAAGAGGACGGCGACAGCTATCCTGGCCATGTGTTCCCTGAATACGATGATACAACAATGGGGGAAGAAGCTGAGCCGGTAATGCAGGAAGAAGCTGAGCTGGCAATGCGGGAAGAAGCTGAAGAAGAGGCGTCAGATGAGCCCGTTGATGATCTAGGTCGGGCCATTGCCAATGCAAAGAGAAACTGCGCAAGTGATTTGAAGAAGAAGTTGCAGCGCATGTTAGAGGGTCACAAAAAATTGTTGTACCCGAATTGCGTAGGTGACAAGAAAAAGCTGGGCACCACACTGGAATTGCCGCAATGGAAGGCAGGGAATGGCGTATCTGACAAGGGATTTGGAAAGTTGCTGGTAATGATAATGAATATGCTTCCAAAGGACAAAGAATTGCTCGAGAGTATGTACGAAGCAAAGAAGGCTGTCTTCCCTCTAGGGTTAGAGGTGTAGAAGATACATTGCGCTATAAGATCAGCCGCGATGAGTAGGACGATTTGAACGCTTGCCCGGTATGCGGTGCATTGCGCTATACGATCAGCCGCGATGACCCTGGTGATGTCGAGGGCGAGCAGCCCAGGAAGAATATTCCTGCCAAGGTGATGTGGTATGCTCCTATAATACCACGGTTGAAACGTTTGTTCCAAAACAAAGAGCATGCCAAGGCGATGCGATGGCACAGAGAAGACTATAAGAAAGACGGAAAGTTGAGAGTACCCGCTGATGGGTTGCAGTGGAGAAAAATCGAGAGAAAGTACAGTAAGGAGTTTGCAGATGATGCAAGGAACGTATGGTTTGGGCTAAGCGCAGATAGCATTAATCCTTTTGGGGAGCAAAGCAGCAACCATAGCACCTGGCCTGTGACTATATGTTTGTATAACCTTCCTCCTTGGTTGTGCATGAAGCGCAAGTTCATTATGATGCCAGTGCTCATCCAAGGCCCTAAGCAACCCGGCAACGATATTGGTGTGTACCTAAGGCCATTAGTTGAAGAACTCTTACAGCTGTGGAATGCAACAGGTGTACGTGCATGGGATGAGCACATGGGGGAAGAATTTGACCTAAAGGCGTTGCTGTTCGTGACCATCAATGATTGGCCTGCTCTCAGTAACCTTTCAGGACGGACAAACAAGGGATACCGCGCATGCACGCACTGTTTGGACGATACCGACAGTATATATTTGGCTAATTGTAAGAAGAATGTGTACCTGGGACATCGTCAATTTCTTCCGAGCAGGCGTGCCATAAGAAAGAAAGGGAAGCATTTAAAAGGTGAGGCGGATCACTGGATGAAGCCTCGCCACCGTAGTGGTGCTGATGTACATGATATGGTCAAGGATTTGAAGGTAGTCTTTGGAAAGGGTCCTGGTGGACAACCTGTTCCGAATGACGCTGACGGACGCGCACCCATGTGGAAGAAGAAATCTATATTTTGGGACCTGCCCTATTGGAAAGACCTAGAGGTCCGCTCCGCAATCGACGTGATGCACGTGATGAAGAATCTTTGCGTGACCCTGCTTGGCTTCTTGGGCGTGTATGGGAAGACAAAAGATACACCTGAGGCACGGGAGGACCAGCAACGTATGCACGGAAAAGACGGAATACATCAGGGTCATGCCAGCTACGCTCTTACCAAAGAAGAGAAGGAAATCTTTTTTGAATGCCTGCTCAATATTAAGGTACCGTCTGGCTTCTCGTCGAATATAAAGGGAATAATAAACATGGCAGAGAAAAGTTCCAAAACCTAAAGTCTCATGACTGCCACGTCATTATGACGCAACTGCTTCCGGTTGCATTGAGGGGGCTTCTACCGGAAAATGTTCGATTAGCCATTGTGAAGCTATGTGCATTCCTCAATGCAATCTCTCAGAAGGTAATCGATCCAGAAATCATACCAAGGTTAGAGAATGATTTGGTGCAATGTCTTGTCAGTTTCGAGTTGGTGTTCCCACCATCCTTCTTCAATATCATGATGCATGTCCTAGTTCACCTATGCGAAGAGATTAACATTTTGGATCCTGTATTCCTACACAATATGTTCCCCTTTGAGAGGTTCATGGGAGTCTTAAAGAAATATGTTCATAAATGTGCTAGGCCTGAAGGAAGCATCTCCAAGGGCCATGAAAATGAGGAGGTCATTGAGTTTTGTATTGACTTTATTCCTGACCTTAAGCCGATTGGTGTTCCTGAATCACGGCATAAGGGCAGACTGGATGGAAAAGGCACGCTAGGTGGGGATCAAATAATATGTATGGACGGACATTCTCTCACTGAAGCACACTACATAGTTCTACAGAATTCCGCCTTGGTAGCTCTGTATATGGACGAACACAAGAATTTTCTACGCTCCAAACACTCCGAACGGTCTGATGACTGGATTACACGTGAACAAACCAGGAGTTTCACCGGCTGGTTCCAGACACGTACTATGCATGACGCCTCTATTGAAGATGACATGTACCCGTTGTCCTAGTTACCATCTTTGAATATAATGACTTCCAAAGGGTACGAGATAAATGGTAATACATTTTACACGATCGCCCAAGAAAAGAAGAGCACCAACCAAAACAGTGGTGTCTGCTTTGATGCAGCAACCAAGACGGGAAAGGAAACATATTATGGTTATATACAGGACATATGGGAACTTGACTATGGACGTGGTTTGAAGGTCCCTTTGTTTTGGTGCAAATGGGTCAATATGACACGAGGCGGGGTAACGGAAGACCCGTAGTACGGAATGACAACAGTGGATCTCAACAATCTTGCGTATGCAGATGAACCATTCGTCCTAGCCAATGATGTGGCACAGGTTTTCTATGTGAAGGACATGTCTACATAGCCGAGAAAAAGATAAGATAAGTAAGCGAATGCATCATACGATGAGCCAAAGCGGCACATAGTTCTTTCTGGGAACAGAAACATCGTGGGAGTGGATGACAAGACAGACATGTCAGGAGATTATGAAAAGTTCGATGAACTTGCTCCATTCACAGTGAATATTGACCCGAGCATCCCGTTAAATGATGAAGATTTTCCATGGTTAAGGCGCAAAGGGACACACGCAAAGAAAAAGTTTCACACCCAAAGATCTAGGATGTGATCAGCTTCACTATCATCACTTTCTTCTGTGTTTCACACCCAGGAGGGAATCTCTGTAATAGTTAGGGTAGTTATGTGTTTTGGCATATGAAACGCGAAGAAATTTTATGTGAAAACAAATTCTTTCATCCATTTACTGATTTTTTCAGCTAAATTGAAAAACACTTCAAATGAACTCCGAAAAGGTTGAAAGTTGGCATGGTATCATTATTTCACCCACATAGCATGTGCAAAAAAGTAGAGAAGGTTACGGCAAAAACTGGACGCACTTCGTGTACAAAATGGACAATCTCTTTCGAACTATCAGGGTATCGGACGAAAACTCATCTGTTACAAAGGCATTTCATTTTTAAATAACCTAAGCATTACCAAATTGAATATAATAATAAAACACACTAATACTAAACATAATAAAAAAGAATCACTGAAAAATGTATTTTTAAAGTTAAGTGATTCATAAACTAGTGATTCACACAAATTTCAAATAATTCAAAATTTAAACTATTCAAATTTGAAAACTACCGGCACTAACTGAAAGTTTCTAATTTTTTGTACCTAAACCAAAAATATTCACAAATAAACTCTAAATACAGCAAAAAACAACTAAACAATAAATAAAACGAAATAAATAAAGCAGAAAAGAAAAAACTAAATGAAAAAAAAGCCCACCTACTGGGCCACAGCGGCCTGCATACTAGAAACCCAAATTCTAATTGGGCCAGGATGCAGGCCCGCTAGCCCAATAGGCCCATCAGGGCATAGCAGCAGATGTAGGCCCGGAAGGCCTGCTTAAGAGAGGAGCTCGAGAGAGATACCGCACTGGGGTTTATAAACCAGTGCGGGCGCCCCTCGGCTAGCGAGGTGGGATTAAACTTGCCGCACCGCACCTGCGCCAGCGCACCACCTTTAGTACCGGTTGGTGGCTGGAACCGGTACTAAAGGGTTGGTCTTTAGTACCAGTTCCAGCCACCACCCGGTACTAAAGGTGTGCTCTTCCCGCCGCTTGGCCTGGACAAATTTGACCTTTAGTACCGGTTGGTGGCTCCAACCGGTACTAAAGGCTCCTCCTATATACATAGAACTTACTAAAATTTAGTCTGTTTCCTCCCACTTCTCTCTGCTTCATCGCCGTCGCCCTGTCCCGTGCCGTCGCCACTTCCGTCGCGCCGTCCCCGTCGACTCCGCGCCGCCGCCGTCCTTGTCGTGCCGCCCCTGTCGCGCTGTCCGCGTCGCCGGCCCGTCCCCGTCCCCGCACCGGCCCGCGTCCCCGTCCCCGCACCGGCCCACGTCGTCGTCGCCGTCGCCGTCGCCGTCGCCTCGACCTCGCCCGCGCTGTGAGCCTCAGTCCCCCCTCTCCTCCCTCCAATCGAAGACGACGCGCGCGCCGCCGCGCGCCCTGCCGGCGCCGTCGATCGCCTTGGCTCGCCGTCGCGGGCGTCCCCGTCCCCGCACAGTCGCCTGCACACGCAACACACACGCACATACACACACATACAGAATTTTTGTTCTGTTTTTAGTTTTTCTGTTTTTAGTTTTTAGTTTTCTGTTATTAGTTTTTCTGTATTAATGTTATAGAAATGTTAGTTATATATAGAAATGTTAGTTTTTTCTGTATTAATGTTATAGAAATGTTAAAGAAAAAATTTGTTATAGAAATGTTAGAAATGTTAGTTTTAGATATGGTCAATGTTTTTTAGTTTATTATATTTTTAGTTATAAAATTTAGAATTTGCATATATGAAATCACAATCCATCATTTAAAAAATGTTACTTTACTTTTGCGGCATATAGTATTTGTTGTCGACGATGCCCGGCCCGCATCCTCGCTGTCGACCCATTCGCGACGACGTCCTGCTTCAGAGGACCCATGTCCGGGACTGGGCTCCACCGGGTTGGCACTGGGAGGTGCTACCTTCATGGGCGCGACGCTTGGTGAGGAACCTGGCCCCGGGTCCCATCGTCGACCCTGATCTCCTTTGGTGGCATTCGCATGGGCCATTTTCAGTGCGGAGGGAGCCGGCCCCGCCGGAGGTGGTACGTCTCTGTGTCAGGGAGGAGGACGAGCACGTCCATCGCTACATGGCTTCTATGGATGTCAGGTTCTCCAATACCTGGTAGGTTCTTTGGGGAGATCACCCGAGCTATGATCCAGTGATGGTTCCTTCACTTTGGTTGTCCACCGCCCGTGCCTCAGGAGCCGCGAGTGGCCTAGATTACTCTCTAGTATTCGATCTTTATTAGTAGCTAGCTAGCTAGTGATGTATTCGATATATAATATTCGAGATGATTTATTCGAGATTATATATATTATTCGAGACGATGTATTCGAGATTATATCTATTATTCGAGATGAAGTATTCGAGATTATATTCGATGATGCTTATTATGTACTATGATTGATTTAGTTTTTCCTTATTAATTGACATCCATGCATTGTAATTTGAATATATTTCTTTTGGATTAGTTAAATAAAAGCTATGGCAGACAATACCGGCAGAGAGGGAGAAGAGGCCCTGTTCAATATCATGCGCAATCCTCACGGGCCTGATGATGATCAGAATGAAGAAGATTATGACGGCTCCGAATATCTAAACAACACCGGGGAGAGTGATATGATATTCGATTGCGACGACCGAATTGATGTAGTCATGAACTATGAACATGACGAAGAAAATGTTGATCTTGAAACAACAAAGACTGGCGAGGTATATTTATATAAGCAGGCATCTGGTGATCATCACATGTTTTAAATGACTTGAAGATATATTAACGAATCGATCTTTCTTTTTTCAGCCATCCGGATCGAGCAAATCTTCAGGCAGCAGGACAGTACGAGGCCCGAACAAAAAGTTGAAGGAGGGCGTAAAGTACAATATCGAGGCCATCAAACCTAATGGCGAACCATTAGCACCTAAGAAGATTGCGGACAAGTTCATTCATCGGTGTGGAGTTCTTGTGAAGGACCAACTCTCGATCTCCCTTCAAGAATGGAGAGAGCCAGCAAAGCCACGTCTAGATCTTACTTTTGTCGATGACAGACAAAAAGTTCTGCTTTGGGAAACTCTCATGGAATATTTCACCCTACCATATCATTTCACAGATGCAGATGTGGAGAAAGTCAAGGACGCTGCTCTTAGGAAGATGGCGGTTGCATTCAACAACTACAAGAAACGTGTATGGGACCAGTATGTGAAGGGAGGAAAGAAGACTCCAGTATTCAAGGGAACACTAGAGAAGCAAAGTGCTCATTGGGACGATTTCGTGAAATTCAAGGAATCGGAATTATCTAAGGAATGGTCGAAAATAAACAAGGCCAATGCCGCAAAAAAGGATAAGTTCCATAAGCTGGGGCCAGGTGGCTACGCGGTGGCAATGCCTAAGTGGAATAAGTCTAAGAAAGAGATGGAAGATGCAGGTGTCACTCCAGTTACATCGAGCTAGCCTCCCAGGTGCAGGACTTGGTTCTATGCGCATGGGGGGGAGTTGGACCCGAAGACAAGCTTAGTTTCGAAGAAGTCGTGTCTGAACGGAGCCGAAGATAAGATACTTATTGCAATAGAAGAGGCTCGGTCAGGGGTGTTCGAGCCCAATAGAGAGAACGACGAGCTTACGCATGCCCTGGGAAATCCTGAACACCCGGGAAGAACACGAGGCAAGGGCATTATTCCGTGGTATGAGGGGTTTTCGGACTGGAACACCAACTATAGAAAACGTGCGAGAAGGAAGATTGCGGAGAAGAAGAAGAGGAAGATGGAGGAGGAGCAGAGGAAGCAGGACTATGAACGCCTTCAAGGCCTAGAATCAGCGCACGCGGACTTGGAAGTCAAATTCCAGCGGTAGCAGGAGCAGATCGACTCACTTAGCCAGCAAGGGGGGTCTCAGCAGCGGCAGCAGCTAGTGGATGATCCAGCATTGGATAGCACCATCCCATCCATGCCGAGAAGCAGCGTGGGTTCCGCCCCGGGCAACGCATTGCTGGATAGATACCCCGTGGATGACATCATGGAGAACACTAACTGCGAGCTACACTTCAAAATGAAGAACATATCCATGAAGGTGGTGGATGCCATTTCTTTTACAAATCCCCCCGAGGCAACCTTCCATTGCAACCCGATTCCAGCAGGCTATGCTCGTGTCTTGGTTGATGAGGTGGTGGACCAATATTCGGGGCTAGAGCTTGACATTCATGGAGGTGACGAGGAGCACACACTGGGAGAGGCCAAACATCGTATCATCCTATGGAGAAAGGATTGCATCATCTTTCAAAGGCCACAGACACCGCGTCAGCCGACTCCTTGTCAAAGTCCGCCACCGAGTCAGCAGACTCCCGCTCCTCCAAGTCCACCAACGCGTCAGGCCACTCCTCCTCCTCCAAGTCCGGCCAAGCGTCAGGCCACTCCTCCTCCTCCAACTCAGCCACGTCAGCCGTCTCCGCCGCCTCAGCAATCACGGAAGAGAGCCGTCGCAGCTATGGTGCATAGCGGTACAAGTCGATGTAGTACGGGAGGTACAGGCGGAGGCAAGAGATTTCAATATGGTCCAAGCCTCGCGCCTCTTCCGCAGAGGCCTTACGACAAGTCCGAGGAGGAAAACATAGCCATAGTGAAGGCCCATGTGGAAGCCCATTTTGCACCGAAACCACCACCACCGCCAAGAGAGAAAGTGCCTGAGGAAAAGATTGACCACTTCATTCGTATGGCTAGAGCACCAGCTCCCAAGCCTGTTGACACAGGCTATGAGCGCCACCTCAGGAAGTTAAATCGAGCACGTCTACAGAATGAGGCAAGCTCGAGCTCGAGCAAATCAGCTGGCAAAAGGAGCGGTAAAACTGTTCCCTAGCTGGGAGAACGGGCGGCGCAATCAATCCCCCCGCTTATTGTGCCAACAACACATGAGAGTACGCGCGCCCAATATTATTGTGGTCAAACCGTTAACGTTCCCGAGATGGGCGATGTGGTAATAACCGAGGAGCATATTGAGCAGGCTGAAAGGCTCATGATCACTGTTGGACAACTCGTCGATATCGAGCCCATGTCTCCGCTTAGAGAGGAGGAAATAAAACGGAAATATGTCCGGGGCCAACATTTGGTCGAGCCAGACGAGGTCAAGAACCTCCCAACGAGAATGTATGAATTGCATCAATGGTACATGAACATTACCAAGATTTCCAATCGAGAGTCCCTCATGGTGAATGTCAAGAAGGATCATTACTTCCATGAGAAAGTTGTGTCCGTTGAGTATTCAGAACTATTTCAGTTATACAATCAAGACGCACTCGAAAAATCTATCATCAGTTGCTATTGTCTATAAGTGATTTCTTTCTGTAATTTAAGTCCCAAGCTAGTTGTAGTGATCATTTTGATCAATCATTACCTGTAATTATCCTCACTATATTCTTTTCCGTGGTATTATGCAGGATGAAGATGTATGAAATGAAAAAAGGTGCACGCTATGGCATTGGGTTCATTGACCCAAATTCCATTAATGAATACACATGGAACTTAGATACATATTATCGAGCAAGTCTCATCATAATTATCATCCAACACAAAGTGGTATGTCGTCGTCATCTCAAAAATAGCGATACATGCAAGTCTCGAATACTAACAACTACAACGTCATCCATCTAAACAATGATATACACGAGAAGTGCTATCACTATGAGTGATAGTGGAACTATGCAGTACATGAGGCGGCGGTCATGAGTCCTCTCTCGCGCTCGCCTGAACCTCAAGTAACTAGCTTATGCTTCTTGTCTTCTTTTGAAGCCGTTATGGCTGGCACCCGAGACCCCCTGCACTTGCGCCTGACACTCATGCCACTCGTCATACACTCCCGGAACCTTCCCTTCGTACACGACATAGCACTTCGCTATCAAGAAACTAGGTACCTGTTAGAGATGCATGTTCATCAAGAGAATTGACAATCATATGCAACAAAATATACTAGAGCAACGCGAAAATAAAAGGGTTAGCAACTAGATGCAACATACAGTACGCAAACTAATTAAGTAGAGGTACGCAGGTCATCGTAGGAAAACTAACAAAGTAGCGTTACGAAAGTTCAGCAGGGATCGTGGACATCACAAAGTTTCATCGCTACAAAAAGTATACAATTTCAATCGACACATATCATCATCATCGGCATCGTAAATCACTAGAAGTTCCAACCTTCCGTATCATCAAGGATGGACCCTAGCTTCTTGAATAGCGTGAGGTCTAGAAGTTGCATGCCTATGCGAGTTCGGACGTCAGCTCGTGATATAGGGCCGTGGTGGAAGATCCCCTTCTCATCGACGACTTCTTTCATGATGATCGTCGCAATGTCCCTTTGGATGCGAAAGAAGTCATCTCTAAGTTTATAATCCGCTTCTCCATGAGATTCTAGCCACTTATGGATATGATCATCATTTCTGCTTGTCATGCGAAGCTTTTGGTGATCTGTGCTGAACTCAATAATTAGATGGACGATGTAGAATCCATCCTTCTTGCTTGGTTATGGGACATGGATCCAGGAGAAGTTAGTTTTATGCGCGAAACATATCTTCTTGTTCCTTTGTTTCCTAATCTGCACGTGGCCACCTCTAATGTTGAAGCCTTGGAGAGTATCATCTAGAATATTCATTATGTGGGTGTAGTCCTTTTTCTCGTAGTCTCTAGAAGGGTCGAAATACACGCCGTGGGAGACTCGCGTTAAAGAATGATAAGGACAGCGCGCCCATTGCTGCGGGGAAAGACACCTCAAATTATTCTCCATGTGAGTGAGAAGGAATGATTGAAATGTACGAAAGGGTTGTCCGGAACTGACTTACTTTGGATGATAAGGCAGGAGGACAATTTCCTGGTCCTTATTATGTACCATGAAGTTTTGGAGGTAGTCCCTAGCAGTTTCACGCTCAAGGTCACCGAGACTGTAGAAAGACTCGTGCATGTAGTATGGATCCGCCACAAATTGAGCCGCCTTGTCAGAAACATCTCAAAGATATGGTCAAACCAAAGGAAGAACACCTCCGCGGGCCATGTGTCGACATAGCACTTCCCCTCAGACACACGAGCTGCGTATGTCGGATATCCTGGATCCTTTGAGGCTAGTAGGATTTTCTCAGTCGACAGCACATGGTCGTGCAGTCTCCTGAGATCCCCTGATAGTGCCTCCAGCAGTTTCGGCAGTAGCATCGGCTTTCCCGTGAGATGGAACATGGCCGCACCTTTCACGGGTACACGCTCTTCAGAATCCATTGTCTGGCTGCTATGTGCTCTGGCTTGTTTGGAGGAAGCTATCTTCCCCGATTTCTTCCTGTCCTTTTTCTTGGGCACACCTTCCAGACCCTTCCTTAACCCCTGCCCCAGTGTTCCCGGGCTAAGAACTGTACGACCCTCGCGCCCGGCTAGTTGAGCCTGTGTTGAGTCGGCATCTTCAGGTGTGCCCTGTGAGTATTTCATGAAGAGAGACTTTTTGCAATCCCTGCTACGACCTTCCTGCCCGGGCATATCATCCATATCCTCATTATCATGCTGATAGCCCGATTCGTCATATGGTTGACTCATCATATCTATGTCACAGTCATATGCGTTTGTATTTAGGAAACCCATAGGGTCGACCTCCGTCTCATCATCCATTCTCTGTTCTACAGGACAAATTACATCAGCCAGTACTATTGCACCCCCTTCATCATTTCGTCCACCACTCTCACCCGGCACTACAGGAGCTGGTAATTGCGTAGGCGGGGTGGTGGTCTCCGCACATGCTTGTTGATGTGTGGTTATTGGTGTCCTGTCGGTCGGCTCCAGACGAATAAGATTCTTCATCCATAGCAGCACCCAACCCTTGCAGTTTCCAATCCACGGCGGGGTCTCGTCGTCCTCTCTCACAGGATGTACTGGAGGAGGCAAATGCTCATGCCCCGATTTCACACTAGACAAGCTAACCCTGAAGTGCCCAGCGGGGATCGGCTGGTTGTGGAACATGGGTTGCAAGGGTTCCATTATCATCCCCTTTCCCACGTCCACCTTGTGGCCTTTGATCAAGTAGAGTATGGTGCACGGCGTTCGTCCTGCATACCCCCCAGTCACGATACTTCTTTGCGATAATTTCTTTGTGCAGTGCCACAAAAGGTTCTACCTCGTCTAGGTGTTGTAGCACTACCAAGTTTGCTTTGTCAAAGTCGTTGCGTCGATCTGAGTATGCCATGTGCAGTTCCCTGGGACCGTTGGAGTGACCTTCTGCTTTGAGCCTCCCATCGTGCGGCTGCAGGTCTGCGCCATATAGAAAATTCTCGCAGAAAGAGATGCACTCTTGTGTTAGATAGCCTTGGACGATGCTTCCATCCGGACGGGACATGTTCCGAACGAATCCTTTGATTATCCCATTCATCCTCTCAAACGGCATCATGTTGTGCAGAAATGACGGCCCTAGGTCTATATGTCGTCCACAATATGGACACATAGATGCACCATCACGTCAAAGAACGTGGGCGGGAAGTACATCTGCAGCTCATTCAGTATCACAACAATCTCTGACTGTAGCATTCGGAGCTGCTTCAGACTGATCGACTTTCGAGAGATGATGTCAAAAAAGTTGCAGAGACCAATAAGCGTGTCTACTTGTCCATTATCCCTCTAAAGACAACATGTAGTATCTGCGTCATCATCACATGATAGTCATGGGACTTCATCCCGTTGAACCTTTTCTTGTCCGTGTCTAGATGTCTGCTTATCTTGCCACAGTAACCAGAACTAACTTTGACTCCAGTAAGGCACTTAAAGAATTGACCGATCTCAGCCTGACTTAAGGTGAAGCAAGAAGGGGGGCAATAATCCTCTTTCTTTATTTTCTTGCCCTTCTTCTCCCGTGCCTCTGTCTCCGTCTCTGTCTCGTCTAACATTTTAAGGGACGGCATGTGTAGATCTTCCCTGATTTTCAAATCTTGCAACTCTTTTCTTGCCTTCGGCCCATCCTTGGTCTTATCCGGCATGTTCATTAGTATCGCGAGGAAGCTCTCAAGGACATTCTTACAGATATGCATTTGATCAAGGCAATGAGGTGTATTGAGTTTGTGCTAGTACTCCAAGTCCCAGAACATAGACCTCGTCTTCCATACCTTCAGCAGCGGCTGCGGCGCCTTTTTCATTGTCTTTCCCGGCACGGGGCACTCCTTCCAGTTTTTCAACAGCTCATCGATTTCGGCACCGCTCTGCTTACGTGGAGGTCCTCGATGCTCAGCGTGACCATTGAATAGATCTCCATGGTTTCTCCACGGGTCATCTTGTTTGAGCCATCTTCGATGCCCCAAGTACACGATTTTCCCAAACCCGCCATCCTTCCTTGACGTTAGCTGCTGAGACGTCGTATCATCCGTGCACTGCATGCATCCGCAATATCCATGGCACGCCTGGCCTGCGACATATCCGTAATCGAGATAGTCATGCACCATCGTGATTAGCGCAGCTCTCATGTAGAAATACTCGCCTTTGCTGGCGTCCCATGTCTTGGTCGGTGTTTTCCATAACGTGTCTAACTCCTCTTGAAGTAGTCCCAGATACAAATTAATAATTTTTTTCCTGGTTGTTTCAGCCCTTGAATAAGCATGCTCATGTGATTGCACTTCGACTTCATGCCCAACCAGGGGGAGGTTGTACATCCATACAAACACGGGCCATGTGCTATGGTTGGTGTTCTGGTTGCCAAACGGATTCATGCCATCGGTACACGCGCCGAGCACGATGTTTCTTGCATCACATCTGCAATACCGATAGAAGTTGTTCAACGCTCTCCACTGGCTTCCATCCTTCACATGTCTCAGCTTTGGGTCATCTCCATCGTCAGGCTTCTTCCTATCCGTGTGCCAGCGCATTAGCTTTGCTTCCTTGGGATCTACAAAATACCGTTGGAGATGGGGAGTGATCGGTAAGTACCATACAACTTTCTGGGACATTTCTTCCCGGCCTTCTTGTATCGAGAAGCATTGCGCAGCGGACAGCTTGTTTTTTCCGCGTGCTCCTTTCGATAAATTATACAATCATTGATGCATGCATGGTATCTAATGTGCGGCAAATCAAGAGGGCACATGGTCTTGTTGGCCTCATCAACACTATTAGGACATAGATTCCCCGCGGGAAGAACATCCTTTAGGTACTTGAGATGCTCATCGAGGCTAGTGTCGGTCCATTTGTTTTTAGCCTTCGTCTTCAGGAGTTGGAGCGTGAAACTCAAGCAGGACACCTCAAGATTGCAACCATCATACCATGGAGTGTTCGAGTCTACCACCAGTTGCTCCAGCTTAGCCTCCTCTCTAGAAGCAGCTCTCTCAGTACTCGTCTCCTTGCGAAGCAATGCTTGAACATGAGGTTCCCGCACGATTGAACTTAGTACCGACAAACACTTCTGCATGGAGTCCACGTCGTTCTCTCCGCCGCCATGTCCAGCCCCTTCTCCTTCGCCATGTCCGACCCCTTCGCCGCTGCCATGTCCGGCCTCTTCTCCGCCGCCATTATCGATCATCTCTTCGTCTTGCCCCATGTCGTCATTGCCTGCCCCGTCGGCGTCCTCAACATCGTCATCCTCATATTCAATTATCCACCGAGTATAGCCATCCATGAAACCAGTCATGAGTAGGTGTGCTTCGACACGACCATCGTCATAGGGGTCGACCCAAACTGTTCCTTTGCATTTTCGACACGGACATAAAACCTCTGTCCGGTTATTTTCTTTCATGTCCTGCACCGCCGACCGCAACCACCTGTGCACCATCGTTCCACTGACCATCATGAACGTCTGCACGGTAATAATAAACAAATTGATTATAAAAATGCGTGCATGCATCAAAGTCATACAAAAATTCAGCATGACCTTCTCTAAAAATAGGACATATATAGATCTAGAGTTTGCCCGGAATTCGCCGAAACGGAAATAAATCGACATTTCGGCAAAACATAGGCAACTCAAAAGCACAATTTGGCATCAACTCATGCCACACACACAATTTCCATCATATTGCTCAATTATCATATCACACACACATACACATATTTCCATTTTACAAAAGCATGAAATTTTAATCACCTAGCTATCTTGAGATTGAGCACATGCACGGTGGAGATGATGATGTAGCTAGGGAGATCAAAAGTGCACAAAGCTCTTCTTAACAAGGATAGATCTAATTAGGAGGCAAATAGGCCACTTGACTAAATGCTACATCTACCTAGCTAGCTAATTTGGGAGGAGACAACTTCAACTAGTGGAGGGGGAAGGAAAAAGATAAAGGAGACGCATTAATGGAGGTGTGTAGTTAGCTAGGAGTAATGAAGAGAGAGAAAGGTAGGTAGAAGAGGGAGAGTAATGGGGGGAGAAGTCTTGAGGAAGAAGAAGAGTGAGAGAGGGAGGATGTGGGAGGTAGGGGAAAGGGAGGAGAGGAGATGGGGGAGGGGAGGATGGGTGCGGAAAGGTGGTGGGGTATAGTGGCCTTAGCAGTAGCGCGGTTGGCAAAGCGCACTACTGCTAAGGATGTAGCCGCAGCGCGCTTTCTGCGCTGCTGGTTGGAAAAAGTGGTAGGCATAAGCGAGGCGGTTGGCCATCGCCTAGTGCCTAGGCGGTGCCTAAGCGCCCTAGGCGCGGCCTAGGCGGTAATATAGTTTTTACTCGTAGTGCATTTGTGACTATTATATGGGTGTTGATATTAGTTAAGGGCATATAAATAAGTTAATTACCATCTACAACCATTGGAATATAACCCGTTTGGCACATTAGTGCAGTATGTGGCATGACTTCTTGCTTGGGTAGGCAATTCCTTGCTTGCCCTGCCTAGACCTCCATTTATGCCCTAGGCAAGGCGTTTGGCCATTGCCTAGCGCCTAGGCGTGCCTAAGCGCCTCCTAGGCACTGCCTTTTCCAACAGAGGCTGCTGGTAAACTTAGGTTGGTGGGTACTGTCGGTGGATTTTTGTAGAAGCGCGGTTTCGACAACACGCGCTACTGCTAAATTTACATTAGTAGCACCTATCCTCGCTACTGCTAATTAGCAGTAGCACCTATTTTTGTCCCGCGCTACTGCTAAGATTCTGTGTATAAGGTTTTCCCTAGTAGTGCTTGATGCCTAATATATAAGCGTGGTTTCCTTATCCTCGCTACTGCTAATTAGCAGTAGCACCTATTTTTGTGCCGCGCTACTGCTAAGATTCTGTGTATAAGGTTTTCCCTAGTAGTGCTTGATGCCTAATATATAAGCAGCTTCTCCAAGGTCCTTCATTGAAAAACATTTATTCAAGTAGGCCTTTATGCTTTCTAAGAATTCTATATCATTTCCCATCAATAGTATGTCATCCACATATAATATGAGAAATGCTACAGAGCTCCCACTGACTTTCTTGTAAACACAGGCTTCTCCATAAATCTGTGTAAACCCTAACGCTTTGATTGTCTCCTCAAAGCGAATGTTCCAACTCCGAGATGCTTGCACCAGCCCATAGATTGAGCATTGGAGCTTGCATACCTTGTCAGCATTATTAGGATCGACAAAACCTTCCGGCTGCATCATATACAATTCTTCCTTAAGGAAACCATTAAGGAATGTCGTTTTGACGTCCATTTGCCATATTTCATAAACATAGAATGCGGCAATTGCTAACATGATTCGGACGGACTTCAGCTTCGCTACGGGTGAGAAGGTCTCATCATAGTCAACCCCTTAAACTTGTCGATAACCCTTAGCGACAAGCCGAGCTTTATAGATGGTCACATTGCCATCTACGTCTGTCTTCTTCTTAAAGATCCATTTATTTTCTATGTCTCGCCGATCATTGGGCAAGTCAGTCAAAGTCCATACTTTGTTTTCATACATGGATCCTATCTCGTATTTCATGGCTTCAAGCCATTTATTAGAATCTGGGCCCGCCATCGCTTCTTCATAGTTTGAAGGTTCACCGTTGTCCAACAACATTATTTCTAGAACAGGTTTGGCATACCATTCTGGCGTGCAACGTGTCCTTGTGGACCTACGAAGTTTAGTAGTAATTTGATCCGAAGTTCCTTGATCATCATCAGTAACTCCATCTCCAGTCGGTGCAGGCACCATAGAAACATTTTCTTGAGCTGCGCTACTCTCCGGTTCAAGAGGCAATACTTCATCAAGTTCTACTTTCCTCCCACTTACTTATTTCGAGATAAACCCTTTCTCTAAAAAGGATCCATTCTTGGCAACAAAGATCTTGCCTTCGGATCTGAGGTAGAAGGTATACCCAATAGTTTCCTTAGGGTATCCTATGAAGACGCATTTTTCCGACTTGGGTTTGAGCTTTTCAGGTTGAAGTTTCTTGACATAAACATCGCATCCCCAAACTTTCAGAAACGACAGCTTATGTTTCTTCCCAAACCATAATTCACATGGTGTCGTCTCAACGGATTTTGACGGAGCCCTATTTAAAGTGAATGTGGTAGTCTCTAAAGCATAACCCCAAAATGATAGTGGTAGATCGGTAAGAGACATCATAGATCGCACCATATCCAATAGAGTGCGATTACGACGTTCAGACACACAATTAAGCTGAGGTGTTCCAAGCAGCATGAGTTGTGAAACGATTCCACATTTCCTTAAGTTCATGCCAAATTCATGACTAAAATATTCTCCCCCGCGATCTGATCACAAGAACTTTATTTTCCTGTCACGTTGATTATCTACCTCATTCTGAAATTCCTTGAACTTTTCAAATGTCTCAGACTTGTGTTTCATTAAGTAGACATACCCATATCTACTCAAGTCATCAGTGAGGGTGAGAACATAAGGATAGCCACCGCGAGCCTCAACGCTCATTGGATCGCACACATCAGTATGTATGATTTCCAATAAGTTGGTCGCTCGCTCCATTGTTCCGGAGAACGGAGTCTTGGTCATTTTTCCCATGAGGCATGGTTCGCACGTGTCAAATGATTCATAATCAAGAGACTCCAAAAGTCCATCTGCATGGACTTTCTTCATGCGTTTGACATCAATGTGACCAAGGCGGCAGTGCCACAAGTATGTGGGACTATCATTATCAACCTTACACTTCTTGGTATTCACACTATGAACATGTGTAACATCATGTTCGAGATTAAACAATAATAAACCATTGACTGGCGGGGCATGACCATAAAACATATCTCTCCTATAAATGGAACAACCATTATTCTCGGATTTAAATGAGTAGCCATCTCTCATTAAACGAGATCCAGATACAATGTTCATGCTCAAAGCTGGTACTAAATAACAATTATTGAGATTTAAAACTAATCCCGTAGGTAAATGTAGAGGCAGCATGCCGACGGCAATCACATCGACCTTGGAACTATTCCCGACGCGCATCATCACCTCGTCCTTCGCTAGTCTCCGCTTATTCCACAGCTCCTGTTTTGAGTTACAAATGTGAGCAACCGCACCGGTATAAAATACCCAGGAGCTACTACGAGCGCTGGTTAGGTAGACATCAATAACATGTATATCACATATACCTTTGGTATTGCTGGCCTTCTTATCCGCTAAGTACTTGGGGCAGTTCCACTTCCAGTGACCGTTTCCCTTGCAATAAAAGCACTCAGTCTCAGGCTTGGGTCCATTCTTTGGCTTCTTCCCGGTAGCTTGCTTACCGGGCGTGGCAACTCCCTTGCTTTCCTTCTTGAAGTTCTTTTTACCCTTGCCTTTCTTGAACTTAGTGGTTTTATTCACCATGAACACTTGATGTTCCTTTTTGATCTCCACCTCCGCTGATTTCAGCATTGAATATACCTCCGGAATGGTATTTTCCATCCCCTGCATATTGAAGTTCATCACAAAGCTCTTGTACCTAGGTGGAAGCGACTGAAGGATTCTAGCAATGACCGCGTCATCCGGGAGATTGACTCCTAGCTGAGACAAGCGGTTGTGCAACCCAGACATTTTGAGTATGTGCTCACTGACAAAACTATTCTCCTCCATCTTACAACTGTAGAACTTGTCAGAGACTTCATATCTCTCGACTCGGTCATGAGCTTGGAAAACCATTTTCATCTCTTGGAACATCTCATATGCTCTGTGCTGCTCAAAACGCTTTTGGAGCCCCGGTTCTAAGCTGTAAAGCATGCCGCAGTGAACCAGGGAGTAATCATCACTACACGACTGCCAGGCGTACATAACGTCTTGAGTTGCTGGGAAAATGGACGCTTCACCTAGCGGTTCTTCAAGGACATATGCTTTCTTGGCGGCTATGAGGATAATCCTCAGGTTCTGGACCCACTCCGTGTAGTTGCTACCATCATCTTTCAACTTGGTTTTCTCTAGGAACGCGTTGAAGTTGAGGGAAACATTAGCGTGGGCCATTTGATCTACAAGACATATTGCAAAGTTTGTAGACTATGTTCATGATAATTAAGTTCATCTAATTAAATTATTTAATGAACTCCCACTCGGATAGACATCCCTCTAGTTATCTAAGTGATACATGATCTGAGTCAACTAGGCCGTGTCCGATCATCACGTGAGACGAACTAGTCATCATCGGTGAACATCTTAATGTTGATCGTATCTTCTATACAACTCATGTTCGACCTTTCGGTCTTCCCTGTTCCGAGGCCATGTCTGTACAGGTTAGGCTCGTCAAGTCAACCTAAGTGTATTGCATGTGTAAATCTGGCTTACACCCGTTGTATGCGAGCGTTAGAACCTTTCACACCTGATCATCACGTGGTGCTTCGGAACAACGGACCTTAGCAACAGTGCATAGTTAGGGGGGACACTTTCTTGAAATTATTGCGAGGGATCATCTTATTTAAGCTACCGTCGTTCCAAGAAAATAAGATGTAAAAACATGATAAACATCACATGCAATCAAATAGTGACATGATATGCCCAATATCATTTTGCTCCTTTTGATCACCGTCTTCGGGGCGCCATGATCTTCATCGTCACCAGCATGACACCATGACCTCCATCATCGATGAGTAAAGTAATTACATGACGTTTATGTTGACACGCAGGTCATAAATAGATTAAGACAACTCCTATGGCTCCTGCCGGTTGTCATACTCATCGACATGCAAGTCGTGATTCCTATTACAAGAACATGATCAATCTCATACATCACATATATCATTCATCACATCCTTTTGGACATATCACATCGCACGGGATATGCTACAAGAACAAGTTAGACGTCCTCTAATTGTTGTTGCAAGTTTTTACGTGGCTGCTATAGGTTTCTAGCAAGAACGTTTCTTACCTACGCCAAAACCACAACGTGATATGCCAATTTCTATTTACCCTTCATAAGGACCCTATTCATCGAATCCGATCTAACTAAAGTGGGAGAGATAGACACCCGCTAGCCACCTTATGCAACTAGTGCATGTCAGTCAATGGAACCAGTCTCACATAAGAGTACGTGTAAGGTCGGTCCGGGGCGCATCATCCCACGATGCTGCCGAATCAAGATAAGACTAGCAACGGCAATTAAATTGACAAAATCGACACCCACAACAACTTGTGTCCGAATCGTGCAAATAAATTACGCATAGACCTAGCTCATGATGCCACTGTTGGGGATCGTTGCAGAAATTAAAATTTTCTACGCATCACCAAGATCAATCTATGGAAAGACTAGCAACGAGAGAGAGGGGTGTGTATCTTCATACCCTTGAAGATCTCGAAATGGAAGCATTGCAAGAACGCGGTCGGTGGAGTCGTACACGAGGCGATTCAGATCGCGGCCAAATCCGATCTAAGCACCGAACAATGGTGCCTCCACGTTCAACACACGTGCAGCCCGGTGATGTCTCCCGCGCCTTGAACCAGCAAGGGGAGAGGGAGAAGTTGGGGAAGACTCCGTCCAGCAGCAGCACGAAGGTGTGGTGGTGGTGGAGGAGCATGGCACCCCAGCAGGGCTTCGCCAAGCACTGTGAGAGATGAGGAGGGAGAGGGGTAGGGTTGCGCCAAGAGAGAGGGAGACTCGTGTGTCTGGCAGCCCCAAAACCCCCACTATATATAGGGGAGTGGAGGGGATGCTCCCCCATCTAGGGTTCCCCCCCTAGGGGTGGCGGCCAGCCCAAGATGCAAATAGGGGGGCGGCCAGAGATGGAGAGAGGGGGCACACCCTAGGTGGGCCTTAGGCCCATCTGAGCCTAGGGTTTCCCCCTTCCCTGCGCCTTGGGCCTCTTGTGGGAGGCCAGCCCACCTAGAGGCTGGTCCCTTCCCACACTTGGCCCACACAGGCCTTCGGGGTTGGTGGCCCCTCCCGGTGGACCCCTGAAACCTTCCGGTGGTCCCGGTACGTTACCGATAACGCCCAGAACACTTTCGGTGTCCAAAACGGGACTTCCCATATATAAATCTTTACCTCCGGACCATTCCGGAACTCCTCGTGTCGTCTGGGATCTCATCCAGGACTCTGAACAACATTCGGTAACCACATACATCTATTCCCTATAACCCTAGCGTCATCGAACCTTAAGTGTGTAGACCCTACAGGTTCGGGAACTATGCAGACATGACAGAGACATCTCTCCAGCCAATAACCAACAGCGGGATCTGGATACCCATGTTGGCTCCCACATGTTCCACGATGATCTCATCGGATGAACCATGATGTCAAGGATTCAATCAATCCTATATACGATTCCCTTTGTCTACCGGTATAGCACTTCACCGAGATTCAATCGTCGGTATACCGATACCTTGTTCAATCTCGTTACGGCAAGTCTCTTTACTCATTCCGTAACACATCATCCCGTGACCAACCCCTTAGTCACATTGAGCTCCTTACGATGACGTCTTATCGAGTGGGCCCGAAGATACCTCTCCATTATACGGAGTGACAAATCCCAGTCTCGATTCGTGCCAACCCAACAGATACTTTCGGGGATACCCGTAGTGTACCTTTATAGCCACACATTTATGTTGTGACGTTCGGCACACCCAAAGTACTCCTACGGTATTTGGGAGTTGCACAATCCCGTGGTCTATGGAAAGGATACTCGACATTGGAAAAGCTTTAGCATACGAACTACACGATCTTGTGCTAGGCTTAGGATTGCGTCTTGTCCATCGCATCATTCTCCTAATGATGTGATCCCGTTATCAACGACTTCCAATGTCCATGGTCAGGAAACCGTAACCATCTATTGATCAACGAGCTAGTCAACTAGAGGCTCACTAGGAACATGTTGTGGTATATGTATTCACACATGTATTATGATTTCCAGATAACACAATTATAGCATGAACAATAGACAATTATCATGAACAAGGAAATATAATAATAACCATTTTATTATTGCCTCCAGGGCATATTTCCAATAAAAAGTAATGCGGTAGACCTTCTTTAACATGTGTTAAAAAATAAAAATAAAAAACAAGACCTCGAGGTTAAATTAACTCATGGGATGGGTCATATCAGTCATTTAATTTAATAGATATGACCCATCCTATCAGTTAATCTAACATCAACACAACTTCCCATCCAGTCACCCATGTGATGGTTGCTCCGGCCTGAGCACACTTAACTTGAGAGTTCTCTTACATGAGCTACTGGTGGAACAGCTAGTCCTTGCTGATATAGGATGCCTCTTTGCATCCTTATGGTGTATCCGGATGACCGCCCATCCCCCAATGGCCAATAGATGTTGTGTAGATAGAGCATATCACATACGTCTTATTAGAAGCAATCGGCTGTGTTATTATCGGTCTTCGCACACATTTCTGATTACATACCTGTTTACCCTGTATCACACACATCTTGTTATATGGAACCTTTTCCGTTCTCTTGTCTCAACGCAAACAGTTCATCCGAGTGAACCGCATGCCATATATCTCACACACCATGATCTGGCTAACCATTTATTTTGTGTTGCCTAATCACAAACAGTACATCCGAGTGAAGTGTATGCTGCATATCGCACACTTCTTCATCTGGCCGCCCGTTTCTTTTGTTCCTCCTCATCGCAAATAGTTAATTTAACTGAATCGTATGCCCTGAATCGCACACGGAACCAAAATCTGAACCCTGTTTGATGCATCCGTCATCGCAAAGGTTTTGCACCTTTTTGACATTTTTTTACACCACTGTTTGCGATTATTGCATCGCACACAGTTTCGTCGAAGGGTCTCTGATCGTAGTGTCGTGTTAGCAGCATCCTGCAATAGTGCATGAATATTCATATGCAAGACATATATCAAGTGCCCAAATCCATAAAAGTATTCAATCCGATAACAACGAAATCCAACAGGGAAAAACTCAATTCATCACAACAAGATAGAGAAGGGAAAACACCATATGATCGGACAATATTAACAAAGCTCGCGATACATCAAGATCGTGACATCTCAAGAAGATGAGAGAGAGAGAGAGAGAGAGAGATTAAACACATAGCTACTGGTACAAACCCTCAGCCCCGAGGGTGCACTACTCCCTCCTCATCATGGTGGCCGGGGGGATGATGAAGATGGCCACCGGTGATGATTTTCCCCTCAGGCGGAGTGTGGAAAGGAGTCTAGATTGGTTTCTCGTGGCTATAGAGCCTTGCGGCGGCGGAACTTCTGATCTAGGGTTACCCCATGTGTTTTTGGGATATTTGACTACTTATAGGGTGAAGAGGGGATTCGGGAGGCCACCGAGGTGGGCACAACCCACTTGGGCGCGCTTGGGCCCCCAGGCGCGCCGTGGTGGGTTGTGCCCCCCACGGGGCACCCCCCAGGTGCTGTCTGGCCCACTAGTGGTCTTTTGGTCCATAAAAAATCCACAAAATGTTTCGTGGTCTTTGGGCTCCGATTGATATTGATTTTCTGTGATGTAAAAACATGCAAAAAACAGCAACTGGCACTTGGCACTGTGTTAATAGGTTAGTCCCAAAAAATGATATAAAGTTGCTATAAGATGATTGTAAAACATCCAAGAATTATAATATATTAGCATGAATATTTCATAAATTATAAATACGTTGGAGACGTATCAGCATCCCCAAGCTTAATTCCTACTTGTCCTCGAGTAGGTAAATGATAAAAGAAATAATTTATGAAGTGTGAATGCTAGCAAAGTGCACAAGTTTGATCAATGACAATTTCAATCACTTTTCCTAGCATCATAACAACAATTCTTTCTTATAAAAATTCTCATGTTAAAGTAGCAACCAATTCACATGTTAAGGTTCAGACAATGAATTCTCTTGAAACTCAACAACCTATGTTCTCAGTCACCAAGCAATTGTAATTCAACTTATCCAACAGAGTTTAAGTAAGAGATCCACATACTCAACCATCATATAGTCTTCTATGATTTCTAACTCTCGTCGCATACACATGAGAAAAATGTTTCAAGTGGGCACATAGAAAGATAGGGGTTTATAATTTCGCGTCCCAACGTATTCACCTCAAGGGTGATGTCAACAATAATAACTCATGCTACCCATATCCAACTGGATATATGTGCCTAGATCTTTCCTCATCACATGATGCTTGCCAAAAGAGAAAAATAAAAAGGTATAGAGAGAAAAACTTTTGTTGTTGCATGAAAGTAAATTCATAAAAGTAAAAGGTAGGCCCTTCGCAGAGGGAAGCAGAGGTTGCCATGCACTTATTTGTTTGTGTGCTCAACCCCTTAGTGCAAAAGAATGTCACATTATATTGCCCCTCATGATAGCATCCTTTATTACGCAGTTTGTCGCTTTTATTCTTTGCCATCACAAGTTCGTACAATGCTCAATTTTTATTGCCTTATTGCACCGATGACAACTTACTTGAAGAATCTTGCTCAATCCTTAGGTAGGTATGGTGGACTCTTGAAAATAAAATTCGGGTTGAAGGGTTTTTAGATGCATAAGTAGTATCTCTACTTGGT